>NC_049916.1:0-300000 GCF_001411555.2 Juglans regia
TAAACCCTAAACCCTAAACCCTAAACCCTAAACCCTAAACCCTAAACCCTAAACCCTAAACCCTAAACCCTAAACCCTAAACCCTAAACCCTAAACCCTAAACCCTAAACCCTAAACCCTAAACCCTAAACCCTAAACCCTAAACCCTAAACCCTAAACCCTAAACCCTAAACCCTAAACCCTAAACCCTAAACCCTAAACCCTAAACCCTAAACCCTAAACCCTAAACCCTAAGCCTAGGCTATGATCTACTATACTAATGAATATCTTTTGACACCAATTATACATTCAAATCAAATCTTTCTTAGAAGGGTCAACTCATCGATTCGTCTACATCTGATATTCTGGCGATTTTCTTTTTGCTATAAAAGGAAGGAGGAAGTGATACAGATATGAATATATGATCCTCACAACTATCCATATCCCATCCTCTTACTTTGCTGCTCAATATCCGAACCACTGAACCTCAGCCCAACCTATTGACTGATGCGGGGAAATGAAGGGACTGAACTAGTAGCATACATAGCTACATCGAAGGACCAAGTCATAGCCAAATGGTACACCCACAGCTACCCATGGCTGATGAGGTAAATACATCCTAGTGGGCCTATTTATTGGCAGTGAACCTATGATTGACCTGGAAGACCTCATTTCATATATATAATATAAATGAATCAAGAAAGTCATCACTTTTGCCCACATTCATTAGTCTTAGTGGCAATGCTCACGACATTTTCTTTTGCTTGCTCCATTATTCCCTCATTGGCACATGCTCTGGCCTCTTGCTTTGCCTCTCACCATCAACAAATGAATGTGTTGCAACATACTTAACTTAATGAATAGATCTTTTCTATCAAAGCAGGAACATCTTATGTATATGAATATGTAATCCACGCCCTTGAATTAATATTTAAATAGGCTAAAGACTCAAAATCTCTATCCCGTGGGTAACAAAAATGGGTTCCCACTTTATCGTGGAAGCTAGCAAGGCAGGCATTGCTTGGTTCCTGAATGGGTCTGCTTCCAGCGAGTGTGCGCCCCTATAAGCTATCAAGGAGAGCCTTAAGTAGCACTAACATTGTCGCAAAACAACATAGGTGGCATAGAAAGAAAGACACCAAGGTCTTTACGAAGATATTGCACCCAAGTGAGTTCAGTAGTAACCAATGCCACCAAACGGTATTCGGCCGCGAGATAGTGGGTTCTTTCTTTGAGGGCCAAGAAATTAGATTGCAACCGAAGTACAAATGAAACAATGTTGGGTTTTATTAGTCTCTGTTATCCCATGAGTTGCCATGCAAGGTTAATTTCTTTTAATTTGTATTTTGAGTATCTAGCAAGCGTCCAACGAACCAAGTAACATCAAACACAAACTTTGAACAGATAATGAGCATCATATTTAGTAAAATGGCAATCGATTCATTCTAAAAACTGAAATCCATTTATACAAATGAGTGGCACATGCCCTTAATGAATATGGACGTTCAACTAGGGATATTTTCGACAAATGTGCTATAGATTCCAAAAGCCTTAGTCCTAAGCAATAAAATTCTAAACTCCAAGCCCTAAACTCTATCACCCTTAACACCAAACCATAAACCCTAAACCTTAAAATGCTAAAACCCTAAAACCCTCAACTGTAAAACACTAGATTGATTCATCAACCTAGTTTCTCAACCTAGAGAGATTCGAATAGTATTGAATGGGGGGAGAAACCAGCTAATAGTCCTGGGTGCCTTGCCTATCCTATAGAAGAGTAATCCACATTAGTAGTGGGGGTAGAAATGTTGAATTGTTTATGAAATGATGCAAGAACTCGCCTTGAAACCAAGCACATTAAAATAGACTATCACTTCTTCTGTAAATGTGTTGCTCAGGGAGCTCTTACCCTTGCTTATGTTTCAAGCTCTTGCCTAGGAGCGAGGACTTAGATCATAGTCAAGGTAGCAAAGTGAGTTCCATTTTAAAAATTCTATATATAAAGCAGAGTTGTTGCTTTCTTCATAAGTGATCAAGGAACGTAGGCCACCGATGACCACCACCTCTCAAGCCCTGATGGGGTAACGTTCCTTTCTAATCTAATATGTTAAGTAATATGAGTATGACTATAAGTTATGCAACCTTGTAGTTTAGGTAACTGTGTCTTAATAGGGTCTTTAAACATGCTCTAATGTTGTTTTAAGGTATTCTATTAGCTTATGAGTTAGGAGGAAGGGACCATGTGGAGTAGGACAGAAGGGGAGGCCTCTTTAGACATAGTGAAACCCTTTATTTCAGCGAGGTAAGAGAGGCAATGAGAATTTTTTGTGGACCACATACCCTATTCGATTGAGACCTCAAGGGAGGCTGACTGACAAGCAATCATCGTTGCACCCATCCCCAAACAGTCGGGTTATCGTAGCTATTCTTGTGTGAGGCGAGGAAGAGGAAGTGATAGCTAGCTCGACCATAGAGAGAGGGGACTGAATTAGAGCTCAACTAGGGGAAGTTTATTTCGCTTTCTGCTTTTGGCTTTTGGACGGCCACTATCTTAGACAGTTCCCCCTAGCTTCCAAGTCAAGGTCCACAACTGACAGCTTTCGTTGGCATGCAGGGAGTCATTTCTTAACTTCAATTCACTTAGATATTGGGCTAGCCCTAATAGAGAGACTTTCTCATTCAGCTACATTAGCTAGAAAGTAGAGTTGGCATTAGCGTTTTCTTCGAAGGGAAGTGGAAGGTATTGGGACATAGAGGGAATAGAACCTTCTATCGACTCATAGCTCCCAGACTCCCTTCCATTCATTCCTTTAAATGAAAAGGGATAAAGATGACGTGTAGACTTTAGAATATATCCGAATAGAATAACGAGGCGGCTATAAAAGAAAAGAGTGATTGTATCATTGGTAGCAAGAAGAAGTTGTTGATGTAGTTGCTTGTAGTTTATAGAGCAAGTTGTTAAGAATGAAATATTTTTGACAAATTGCTTTCTCAAGGCATCATCTAGGCTAATCAATATGTTCTTTGTAAATCTTCTGTAACTCTAGTAAAGAATCTAATAAACATTACTGTCGAGATTCTGACTATTACTATGCATTGACTTTTACTATACATATTATTCTGGATGATGATGACATGACAATTAACCGCTACATTAGCATTTTCCATTTGGAGACTAATAGTGCGACAGATATAAAAGTTTATGATAACCATAAATATTTGTTCTAAACCTTTTAAATTAGAGGTGCCAATTTGGAAATGTAAAAGAGTAATGCTACATACAGGCGTGGAGTACCCAAGCGTTGTGCAGTCGCTTTGAAAAAGAGTGGGGTCCACTATTAAAAAATTAATTTATTTTCATGTAGGTCCCGTATTTATTCATTTTTTTCAAAGTAATTGCATGACGCTTTCACCTCACGACTACAACTATCATTTCTCAATGTAAAAACCACATATACCTACCTTGTGGTGTTAAAAAAAATTAAAGAAACTGGTGAACCAAGCCTAACCAGTGTGTTCGTCCAATTCTGAACCGGCCCAATCCAATAGATGTTCCAATTTCGTAAAACCAATTGAAAACCAATCTGATTTCGATTTTGAATTTTAGAATACCGGTTCAAACCGGACCGGTACATAAATATTTTATTTTTTAATTTTTTATATACTATATAAATACTTTTGATAGTACATATAATTTTTATATTATATGCTAAATTTCTAATTAATATAACATGAAATTTTAAAATCTTATTATTCATGTATAATAATCTAATAACATAAAATTAACATAACATTTTATATTACATATAAATTTTAATTTTATAACATAAAATTCTAATTTTAAACATGAATATTAATATTAAGTTATAAATATAAACCTAGTTTTGATATATATATATATTTATATATATATAGCAAGAATAAATACATTTTAAGGCATAATAAATTATAATATATGTTCATTTTTATAAATGCATGTCTACACATATGATCATATATACTTATATAAAGTGTATAGTCTAACTTATGTACACTATAGTAGTATAGTTAAATTCAATACTATACTAGTATGTGTTAATTATTATAAAATAATTTACATATATAATATAAATAAACTAATAGTTTTAGTATATATAACTATCATATTATCAATAACATATATAATTAAATTAGACACTAGTATAATAACTTGAAATTAGACATTATATTATAGAAATAAATTAAACAACATTACACCGGAAAAACCGGACCGAGACCGATAAAACCGAAAGTTCCGTTTTCGGTAATGAATCGATCCGATATCAATTCTCCAATTCTCAAAACCGGTGTATATCTATTCAATTTTAAAATATGTCAAAAAGGGGACCGATTACACCCCTAGACCTACTTATACAATATTTTTTTTCTGAATAAAAGATCCATAAACAAGAAGACAACATACAACTTAAGGTTCAGATAAATATCATGTAATTATAGTTTAACTACTTGTAGAACATGTTTTAGTTTGTTAACCCAAAGATAATAACCAATGCATAAGTAAATATTCTTAAAAGTCTATCGTACTTCATTTTTGGTAAACATTCTTAAAAGTCTCTCGTACTTCATTTTTCTGCCAAGAAAACCTGCTTAAAACTTACACTTCATATATGATACAACCGGTCCTTTTTTTCTTTCGTGTGTGCACAACTTGTACTTACAAATATCAAATGCTGTGGCATCTCAAAGAAAAGGGTTACAAGGATCGAGGAACCTGAGACCCCCACTACTTGAATCCCAATATTTACAGGTACTAGGATATTGCTAAAGAACCCAGGCTATGACTAAATGGATGAGGAACAAAGTTGCTTGTGTCTTTCAAGTGGAAGCTTTTCCATCTCAAGACCACCATGGTCAGAGAGAGAGGCATTTTCCCCACCAGTCTCAGCCCTTTTAATCTCATCTAAAGCTCTTTTCGCATAAACAGTGAATGCAATTGTTATCACAATTGCGATGATGAAGGAGATGATGTTGTATATGATTTCCACCGTAGTCAGGTGGAGGTTCCCATACTTTGCATCTGCTAATGTCCTTATTAACCGGCCACTGCAAAGAACAGCCAACATGGTTTAACACATATCCACATTTATATGTTTGTATATGTATATAAATGTGTGCATGTGTCTGCGTCTGCGTGTAAATGGAACCAGTGAAAGTCACTATTAGATGAAATATGGAAAAAGGAAAAGTAATAAATAATGAATTTTATCAGGCCAACTATATAATTGTCAATAGATTTCTGACCATATTTGGTTGTGACTTATGTTTTTACCATCAACAAATAATAGAGAATAGAAAGACCTCTTATCTTTTACCACGTTTTATTTTTCTTTGAACTACGATCAGGGCAAAACAATCAAACTTAGGAATTCAGAGCACAGACCTATAGATATAAATGAAAGCTTCTGGAACCATGCCAGCAACTGATCCACATAAGTAGGGCCAAAACCTCATACTTGTTACCACAATTGCATAGTTAAAAATTGTGTATGGAAATGGAGAAACCCGAAAGAGAGCAACCACTTTGAATTGATGGAACCAGCTTCCTTCTCCAGCAACTCTAATCATTTCAGCTTTCTGGGGCCATCTCATTAACCATTGCTGCACAATGAACAACAGATAGATCAGAGACAGATGCATAAAACTGTTTCCCACCTCATTAAATCATAAAAAGTAAGATAATAGCAATACAAGTATTCTCAAGTCTTACTTGAATACGGTCGTGGAACAGAAGTCCAATTAAATAGGGGAGGATCATCCCAATGGTTGTTCCAACCATGATTATGACAAAACCAATCCCATATCCAAAAATCATCCCAGCCAGCCACATGGAAGGGCCAGAAGGGATTAAGAACACAGGGAAAAGAGCCAGAGAAGCAACAAGCACAAGGCCAAGAACTGGACGGCCAAAGGCAGTGGCTTCCCATTGCATGAAGGGGAAGAGTACCTACAGTGAAATTGATAAAGATTCAGATAAAATTAAGCACAAAGATTTAGAGCTTCCACAGGAAAAAAAATTACTGCATAAATGATGGCATAATTTTATTTTATTTTTGGTCTGTTATTTGGAATTTAACATGATATTCGGCATACTTTCCTAAATAGCAGGAGGATAATTTTAAAATGGCATTTTCATAACTTTTGAGTGCTTTCTCTAGTTGTCTGTTTAGAGAGCTTTTATTTTCAATCATACTTGAATGTCAAAAATAAAAATAAAAATCAAAGCTGACGAGCAAGTATACCAATGTTTTGTTGACCTTAGATATGCCAGTGCAACCCATATAATATTGTAGCATATAATATTGCAGATTTAATGGAAGGGGGTAGCTTTGAATGTTTGTCATTTTGGATGGATCGATGAGGAACAGATCCAACACGACCATCAGTTTGTGTCCCTAGTAAAGTCCCAGAACAAATGTGGTCACACTGGCACCCTCTCAGAGCACTTGGCATCCATCAACATCTCGAATGCCGTCTGTACCAACTCTATCCACCTCCCAATGTACCAGATCTATGTCAAGTATATCAAAGGGTTGCTTTGTGATTTGGTTCTATTTGGGTCATTTTGGTGTAGAGAATAATTTTGAAGTTGAATTTTATATGATGGATTTTGGTGATTGGAAATGTAATATTCTGATGCAGTTTGTCTATAAAGAGAGAGTGTGTGACACGTATTTTATCAATGTTTTTAAGTTGAGTTGTACTGTGAAACACGGAGAAAAACCCACACGAGGGAAAACAGTTTCATAGACTAAAACCTTACACTCTATTCATTACTGTTCCAATATATATAACATACAATTGACAATCATACCCTCACAATTTATACATATAACAATAATGCCCTCTAACACTCCCCCTCAAGTTGGGGCATATATATCATATAAGAAAAATTATATTCATAAGCCTCACACACCACACATCACCATTTTTGTTATTCTTTTAATTTTTTCTCTTACCAAATGTGTGATATATGGATGATGAGTAAAAGAATTTAATTATTTTAAGAAGAATAAAACCAAAAAAAAAATAAAAAATTTTAAAAATAAAAAAATAAAAGAAGTTGTGTGTGGTGTGTGGTGTGTGGGGCTTATGAATAACAAAGCTCATCATATAAACCCAACTTGGAACAAATCAACTTTAACTGACTATGACACACAGACTTAAGTACTGCCTGGATAGTGAGTTGAGATGAGATGAGATGAGATGAGTTGAAATGAAAGTTGAAAATTGAATAAAATATTGTTAGAATATTATTTTTTAATATTATTATTGTTTTAAAATTTGAAAAAGTTAAATTGTTTATTATATTTTGTATGGAAATTTGAAAATATTGTAATGATGAGATGAGATAAGATTAAATACTTTCACCATCCAAACGGGGCCTTAGTAAACACATCTGCAAGTTGATCAGCAGACTTCACAAAAGGTATAGAAATGTCAACACTCAATATCTTATCTCGAATGAAGTGAATCAATCTCTAGGTTTTTAATCCTCTCATGGAACACAGGATTAGAGGCAATATGCAGTGTAGCTTGATTATCACAAAATAACTTACGTAGAACAAGAGCTGAAAATCCAATCTCTTGAAGGAAGTGTTGCAACCATGTCAACTCACTGATAGTGTGAGTCATTGCCCTATATTCAGCTTCTACACTAGAACGTGCTACTACTGTTTGTTTCTAACTCTTCCATGTACCCATGTTACCTCTCAAAAAGGTACAGTATTCATGAGTAGATCTTCTATTTGAAGAAGACCCTACCCAATCAGCATTTGAAAGGCTTCAACTATAAAATGTTCATTTGGCCTATACAACAAACCAAGGTCAGGAGCTCGCTTAAGATAACGAATAATATGAACTACAGCATCCCAATGTGAGACCCTGGGTGTTTTTAGAAATTGACTTCACTACACTCACTACATACGAGATGTCAGGTCTAATGATAGTAAGATAATTCAATTTCCCAACAAATCGTCGATGCCTACTTGGATCTTCAAACAACTTCCCTTCTTCCTACAAGAGTTTACGATTTGGATCTATAGGGGTATCAATAGGTCATGCACCCAACATGCCAATTCTTCCAAAAGGTCAAGTACATTTTTTTTTTTTTTTGACATAGGCTACTACCTTTTTTAGATCTGCCAACTTCAATCCCAAGGAAATATCTAAACTTGCCTAAATCCTTCGTCTGAAAATGATCATAAAAAATTGTTTCAGCCAGCAAACCCAGTTGAGTCACTCCCACTAATTACAATGTCATCCACATATAAAACCAACAAAATATGACATGATCATTGTGCAGGTAAAATACCGAATGGTCTGTTTGACATCTATGAAGACCAATGCCCATATAGCATCAGAAAACCGTCCAAACCATGCTCGAGGGGCTCGAGGGGTGCTTCAAATCATATAGTGCATTTTTTAACTTGCATACAGCATCTCGATACTCCCCCTGAGCAAACAATCACAAGTGGTTGCTCCATATATGTGATACCTCATATAATAAGGATAATGATAGGTGGTGTATAAGATCCCACATTGCTTGGGAATGAGAAGTTCTTACTCTTTATAATGTTCCAATGGGGCTCTAATTGTATCATTGACTAGTTCTTTTGGAGTATAGATCATGTGGTTTGGGCCTTCCATTGGGGCGTTATAAATGATATCAGAGCCTATCTCAACCAGAAAAGTGGTATTTGAGCCGTGCCACTTACGACAGACTAGCCCGACAAGGACGTCGAAAATTTAAGGTAAATAGATTGTGATACTTCATATGATAAGGATAAAGGTAAGTGATGCATGAGATTCCACATTTCTTGGAAATGAGAAGTTCTTACTCTTTATAATGTTCTAATGGGGCTCCAATTGTATCATTGACTAGTCCTTTTGGAGTATAGGTCATGTGGTTTGGACCTTCCATTGGGGTTTTATGCCTCAAATCTGAAATTTCTAGAGAAATCCCCCCATTCATTCCGAATGAATTTCCACACTCCAACACATATGCACCTCTTACTTCGTTTGAGCACCAATCTCCCCCAAATAAACTCTCATATTTGGCATCAATAACAGTCCTCCAAAGGGCATCCCCTTTTGATGGTACCGCCACAACAATTTCCCTAAAAATGCCTAATTAAAAGTTCTCAACTTTCTAACCCCAAACCTCCATAAGATAAAGGAATACAAATCTTGTCCCACCTAAGCAAGTGGAATTTTTTCTCATCCACTAAACCTCCCCACAGAAAAGCACGAAAGATCTTTTCCATTCTATTAGCCACTCTTGCATGCAAAGGAAATAAAGATAGGAAATAAGTTGGGAGGTTAGATAAAGTATTCTTGATCAAAGTGATTCTTCCCCCTTTAGACAAATAAATCATTTTCCAACCAAACAATCTACATTCAATCTTTTCAATAACCCTGTCCCACATTGCCTTGGATTTATGATGTGCCCCCAAGGGAAAACCAAGATACTTCATTGGCAAAGTAGATACCTTACAACACAAAATATCAGCCAAATCCCCTCAATTATTGACCAAACCAACAAGGACCATTTTAGACTTTGACAAATTCACCTTTAAGCCAGAAATAGCTTTGAAACAATAAAAGTGCACATAACGAATGAATATAGTCAGGGTTAGGCTCACAAAGGATCAAAGTGTCATCAACAAAGAGTAGATGAAAGACATTAATGCTGCCATGTGAAGAGCTACCCACCCAAAAGCCTGAGATAAAAACCCCTTTCCACCACTGCCTTCAACATTCTGCTCAAAACATCCATTACAAAAACAAAGGAATGGGGACAAAGGATCCCCTTGTCTCAATCCCCGGGAACTATTAAAAACCCAGCATGGGTTCCATTAACCAAAACTAAGAATCTAATAGTAGAGATGCAATGCTTCATCCACTTGCACCATCTCTTTCCAAAACCCTACCTACCAAGAATGTACACCAAAAATTCTCATTTAACATGGTCAAAAGCCTTCTCCATGTCAAGTTTACAAAGAATGTATGGCGCTCCACTCTGATTCTACTCTCCAAACATTTAGTAACAATGAGGATAGAGTCAAGAATTTGTCTTCCCTTGACAAAGGCATTCTATATCTTTCCCATAACCTCACTTAAACGATTTGCAAGAACCTTTGAGATGATCTTGTACACTCCACTAACGAGACTGATGGGATAAAACTCATTCACCTCCACAGACCCAACTTTATTGGAATAAGCGCAATGAACGTAACATTAAGACTTTTTTCAAATTTCAAATTTCAAATATTAGTAAATTCAAGAAAAAACTTTATGACGTCCTTCCAAACAATGTCCCAACAAGCCTAAAAGAATGCCATGGAAAAGCCATCTGGTCCCGGATCTTTATGTTTGTCCATCCCCCTTATCACATTGAGCAACTCCTCCTTTTCAAACATTCTCTCCAACAAAACCGCACTAGACCGATCAATTGAATCAAAAACCAACCCATCAACCTTGGGTTCCAAGGATATTGCTCCAATGCTCCGTAAGGAGCTTTATCTTTGAAATGAAGTTAATTTAGGTTGATAGACATACGTATCAAAAAAATAAAAAATTAGGTTGATAGACATGTTTTATGTATTCGGGTGTATAGGTTGTCAGAAATTATAAAAATGCAAATAAAAAAGCATTTAAAAAAACATATATAAAAATTATGCATTAAAAAAGTATATTAAAAAAATGATAAAAAATAATAATGTTTTACTATTATTATAGAGAATGAGATGACTAATCCAATGTGGGGTTCAAGTTTTGAGTGGGTAGCTAGAACCCAAAAAGTGGCATATTAGCCAAACTTTACCTAAAACTCTTCCTAAACCAATACTAATGCTCTTAGAGCACTGGCATTGGCTTAGCCAAATGCCATTGCAATGCAAATAATTTGTGTCAAAATGGTCTGTATTGGCTTAGCCATAGACTAGTCTAAATACATTTTTGCTACGGTAGTTCAACATCTTTGCATTCACATTGTAGCTTTAGGCATCACTTTTCTTAATCTTATTCTCTCTCTGGCCCAAACGGTAACATTCTCTCTTTGGCTCTCACATTTTCTTCTCCTATCGATCTCATTTTTGTCCTCTTTACTTTCTCTTCATTGCTTCTCTCCCGTCTCCCCCCATTTCTTCTATATTTCATCACATATCGCACAACATATTCAGTTTCTCCCTTCTCTGATCCAGCTCTCTCTCGGCCGACCGAACCTCCATTCCCGACCTCTCTCCCTCCATTGCAGGCTGATCCTCCCTTACCGCACGACCCATCCCCACCCCTAATTCTGATTGAAATGTTACACATCTACATTGGAGTCACAATTCCACCTGATTTTTTAGCTAAAATTAAACAAATATATATATATGCATACATGCATTCAAATATATATATATATATATAGATATACCTCTAAAACCCTTGCCGGCTATTTTGCTGTCTCTAATGGCGACTTAGAGTGATTTCTCTCTTTCTCCAATGACTCGCTAGGGTTTCTCTACATGCGAGCGAGGCAAGGTGCAATTCCTGCGGTTGTCAAGGGAGAATCCAGAGCTCAAGTAACAAGGCCCACAAGTCCTGCTTCTCTAAATCTTCTTGTAACCTTCACAACCTAAGGTTTGTCTTCTTTTTTGAACTTGTGTTTAATTTGTTTCGCCTTTGCTCTTTGTTTAGTTTGATAAAAAAACTAGAAAGGGATGGAGAAAGAAAATATAAAGCATTTAGGCATTGGAATTTCTTGTGGCTCAGTAATATGGAATATTCACATATGAGAGAAAATTTTCATTTTAAAGTTTTATACACTTGTCCACTCTGGAACTTCCATGCTAACCAAACATAGCATCATTGATTGATTCGATTTTCTGCGACTCAATCGATTCATGCTTTTGTTCCCTACCATTATCTTATCATTTCATGACTTTCAAGATTTATGAAAGCCCCGTGCAGGCCCTTTAAAGAAAAATAGAACCCTATGATATTCCATACTAACTGATGAGTGTAAGTAATGTGTGGGACTCACATTGCTTGAAAATAAGAAGTTATGGCACTTTATAATGATTCCAACGGGACACCAATTATTCCACGGACTAGTCCTTTAGGAATATGGCCCAAATGTAGCTCGAGCCTTCACTTGGGGCGTTACAAATGGTATTAAATTCGATCCCACTCAGAAGTGTGGGACTTGAGTCGTACCACGTATGATGAAATGGCCTGACAAGGACATCGAAATTTAAGGGGGATTGTGATACCTTATATTAACTAATGAGTATAGGTAGTGTATGGGATCTCACATTGCTTGGAAGGGAGTTCTTGTTGGTTATTATAATTCCAATAGGGTTTCAATTATACCATTGACTAGTCTTTTCGGACTATGGTCCAAATGTGGTTCAAGCCTTCTCTTGGGACGTTACAGACCCAACTGAAAAAATTCACTTTTTTATAGTAGGTCCAGCTTTTTTCTAAGAGACTACACTAGGCTTGTGCGTCCTAGGCTTGTATCTAGCATTACCACATAAATTATTTTCATTTAGATAAGAGCAAGATTGCAAAATCAGAGCGAAATGTTACCAAGGGTGCTAGGCCTGTTCAACTTCAGCATAATAGAATGGTAGCTGAATTTCCCTAGTTTTGTGTTTGACACCAGAGAAATGCATTTCAAAGAATGCTCTCTTGCTATTAAAAAAAAAGGGACTAGAAGTTGACCATAATTTGAATAATTTGCTGAATTTTTTGTTAGCATTCTTCAAGTTAGTTGAATGCTCTCTTGTATAAAAAATGGACTATAAATTGACTAGGAGTTGTTGGGTTCTTGTTTCCGCCTGCTGCAATTAAAAATGTTCAAATTCCCAGTGGCTGCTGCTGTATAACATTATGGGCAGTCCCGAGCATTTCAATGCCTCACTTGCTATATACCTAATGCAGTTTCCTTGTAGCTGGATATTTTTCACATGTAAAAATCTTCTCTAGTTTCCGTGTAACAAATGTTAATCTTCTTTTAACGTTGACTCCAAAATACATGTAAATATTTTTCAAATTTGCTGTTATGTTTGCATCACACTTGCCTATGTACTCTACATTTGGCCCCTACTCTCTAAAGTTTACCTTCTAATTAATTATTCAGTTTCCATGTTCATTTACATTTAGAATCTGAAATATTTGATCCCATGTTCTTTTTTTATTGGCACCAAGTGTCCAAGAACAAAGTCCCAACTAATCACGGGGCGCACAGGCCCTCAACAAGGAATTTCCCACAATTGCACATCAAGTAATTCAAGGGGAAGTTCCCCCAGTCCAATGGCCCCTAGAAATTGTTCGCACCCAATAAGAATCGAACCTTAGACCTAGAGGGAGCATACCACCAAGACTAAGGCCTTTACCACTTAAGCCAACCCTAGGGGTTCCATGTTCATTTATATTCAATCCCATGTAAATTAAAGCATTTGCCTCGGTATTCTGAAATATTTGATGCCATGTTCATTTATTTTTGATGTCATGATTTATTTAGTCTGTTTGTAGCTACATTGCTCTGTATTAGTTTGTAGCTGCTAGGAGTGTAATCTGTTCGGTTCGGCCCGGTTTTAGACATCTTGTTGAACCAAATTGGTCTAAGTCAGTTTTGGAATTACAAGAACCGAAACCAACCGGTTCATCCAAGGAACCGGAACTTTATTTTGGTTTTTCAATTTCGGTTTAGTTCGGTTCGGTTTTAAAGGTGTGATCCAGTTTTGGGCTTTTTTGTTGGGCTGGTTGGTTTTTCTGACCCAAATGAATGATTCTTCTAGCCCAAATATGAGTTTGAGCCCAAAATAACATGCATACAACCAACTAACCAAAAAAAAGCTAAAACAAATTAGCCAAAATACACTAATTAGTTTAATAATAACATGCATTTAATAATGCATAACAACATTCCTAAATAATATAATTATCAAAATATATATATATAATATGTAAGTCACTTCAAAATGTGTAAAAATGTAATTATCAAAATATATTTAATATATATTTGCTATATTTATACAATATAATATATGTAAGTATGTAACTTAATATGTGAGGATTTTTTTTTATTTTTTGGTAAGTAACTTAATATGTGAGGATAAATAATAACATGTTAATAACTTGGTATTAATATTCATGTTGAAGAGTAATTTTATATCAAGGAATCATAAATAATAAGGTTAAAATTTCTTGTTATATTAAGTTTATAATATGTATAATATATATAGCATATAATATATAATATAATACAAAGTTAAAATATATACATATTTCGCTTCAGTCCACTGAACCAGTCGATTCAGTTCGGTAGGTTTTCGGTTTTTTCTTTTAGCCCTAGTAGCTGCTGCTCGATTAGCTGCATTGGTCTCCATTTTCATAGTTTGTTTCATGTTCAGCTACTAATCTTGAGTTGATACAACTAGGGGATGAAAATATTTCAGAGCATATGTCCATCAATGATGCGAGACCTCCAAGAAAGAAGATTGAAAAAGAGAGAGAGAGAGAGAGAAAAAAAAAAAAAAAAAAGAGGAATGGCTGTGCATTTTCTGTAATTTATTTTGATGGGTTCCTCCCTCCAAGTGTAGGTTCAAATCCTTGGATGTAAATAATTTCTAGGGGACATCGGACTAAGGGAATTTCCCCTTGAATTACCTGAGGTACACTTGTGGGAAACTCCTTGCCAAAGGCCTGTGCACCCCAAGATTAGTCGGGACTTTGTGCCCGAACAGTCGGTGCCAATCTAAAAAGTATTTTGATGGGTTGCTGTGCATTTGCAATGGGTTGTAAAGAGCAGAAAATATAGACAGTATTTCGTGGGTGACTCTGATTTTGTAGCTGCTGAATTCTGAAATTTTCATAAATTTCATAGTTGTATAGATTGGTACAATTTTTACTGGTATGACTTGGTGGTACAGTTCAAGTTTGATGTAAAATTTTGATAGTCTTGCGTTGGACAGTTCAATTTTGATATAGTCTTGTGTTGGACAGTTCAATATTTCAGTAGTCTTGTGTTGGACAGTTCAATAGTTGATATAGCCTTGGAAGTATAGTTCAATTTAATGTTTTATTATAATAAAGAAAATAAATCATATTTTATTATTAAGTCGCCAGGTAGTACTCTAGGTAATTTGGGTCAGTTTTGGAGATCCTGCTTGTCCTTCTCAGGCAGGGAGGTAAGATAAGAAAAGGCTTAATAAACTGGCTTACCACAATAAAGTCGGGTTAGACAGCTAGAACAATAAAGAATGGAAACAATCAGTAGGCATGGTCAGCAGGTAGCTACTTTTCCTACTTATTCTTTTCATTTCAAAATCCGGCTCGCTCCCCGCTACTTGTCCATATATAGAATTGGGCTAATCCAATATGGAGCTAAGTTTCTAGTAGACCAGCCAAAAAACAAGAAGTGGCATATTAGCTAAAAAATTTGCCTATATCAATGCCATTACTCTTAGAGGACGTGTTCTATTATTTTTTCAATCTTACTAAGAGGAGAATTTCTGGCCATCCAAAACATAATAAGGTTGAAAGTAATTGGATCATACATTAGTCAATCATGTTGAGAATCTTAGGACTCGTTTGGACACTTGGAGTATCTCAAAATTCTGTGAATAGTAGTGAAATGGTTTGAGTTAAAATGTTTTATTGGGTTTTGGAAAATGAGAGAAAGAAATTTGAAAAAAAAATATTATAAAATTAAAAAATTGTTTGTATATAATTTTTTAATATTATTTTTGTTTTGAAGTTTGTAAAAGTTGAATTGATTTTTTGTGTTTTGTTTTGAAATTTATAAAAGTCATATCGGTTTTTGTGTTTGGATAATGATTAGGTAACGATTAGATGAAAAAGTTAAGATTTGAAATTGAAAAGTGTTTTGTGTTTGAGTAATGTTTGGAAATGAAATTATGAGAAGTTTTGAGAATTTCATGTCTCATCTCTATGTCCAAACGTCACGTCCCTAAGTGTGTTGAAATTCAACATGGTACTCTATGCCATGTATTAGTTATACAGATTATTGCCAACAGTCAACAAAACAGAGCTGTGAGCTTATCAGAATTCAGATATCATTTTAGGATAAAATGCTTCAAGAGAAATTTCATAAAATGCTGACTTTGGACTTAAACCTCTGAAATTCAACTCCCCTCACCAATTGAACAAGGCAGCAAGTGCAAGCGTGTCCCTTTCAATCCCAGACCATTCCTTCGATACCAATCTAATGACCATTTCTGTTTCTGCTCCCCAATCTCCTTCCATACCCATGTAACTTCCCCAATATTTGCTAGTTGTTCTCCCCTCCCCCAAACAAAACAATTTTTCTCTACCATGTCTGAATATTCGCCTAGGGGCTCAATGGCCCTGTTTGTGCTGCTTCCCCTGTTCAACTCCTATGGATGAAGTGTGATTGGCTTCAGTTTGACCAGCCCGATACTACCCCAAGGGAGTTTCATAACCTGTAGAGGGGCAGATGAAGGTGGTGGGATCAGCATTTAAGTAAGAACAAGGTAATCCCTTAAAAACCCCTGTTTTATTGAGATCAGAGGTAAAGGATTCTCACATTCCCCATGTAGGTGGCAGAACTGGAAGAGGCCATGGGTTAGCCTCTAGAAATGGGAAACAAATACTTCCTTTTGTTAATTTGTTGAAGAACACTTATATTTGAAGTAAAAACCACGAGATGGTCTACAAGGACAGCATGCTGACCCATGTGGACACCCAGCGAATCAGAACAATGAATCTAATAGGTCACAAGAGAATGAGGGTTTTGTTGCTAACAAGAACTCCTCTAAGAGTTATCAAAGGGCATGTATCCAAGTAAAGGGCAAACAACGCCCCCCCTCACCCCCCGGCGCCAGGTCAATTCAACCATGGATGATGTTAGAATTTGTTCAGCCTGATTGCAAATGACAAACCCAAAGTAATTCTCCAAAGGGTATTGCCAATGAGGGTCATAAAGAGTGGGAAGGCATGGCACCTTGGCAAGATGCTTCGTAGGATAGAAACTCCCCAATCTGGTTGTGAGATCCGTTGTTTTTAAGCTTTGGAAAGACTTTGGATTCACTAAAGTGTTTTCCAGTGACAACAGAGATTCAATCAAATGGAGTTCATAATACAGTGTTAGACAATGCTCCATGGCATATGGCAGCATGTGTGTCTGAGAATGACAATCTAACTTAACCCTACTTAAAGTGGGATTGCAAGAAAATCCCTTGTGGGCTAAGTTAAGAGGTACACTATTAAATTATTTGAAAAGGGATCTTAGAGTGTCTAGGGTTGGGCCAGGAAGGTCCTCTTAACGCCTTCTTTTTCTTCTCCTCGGAGTTATTTCACAAAGACTTGCCATGGTAAGAAAGGAGGGGGAACAAGCACACTTGGAGAGCATAGTACACAGGAGAGAGAATTCATGTGCTTGGGAGCCCCTAATGATTAATGATTAAATAAACCAAGATTTTACCATGGCTGCAATTTTAGAGAGACGCAAAAGCGAAAGCCTATGGGGACTGGATAACCAACACCGAAAACCATCTTTACATTGGATGTATGATCTCCTTGCCCATTAAGTAGGATAGTTAGCACCATTGGGAACAGGCAATTGTGAGGTCAAATATGATTGGGAACAAGTAATTGTTACTCGAGGCAAAGTCTATGGGCAAACAATTATCGCTTGCTCAAAGAATCTTTCAGAAGTGGATCCTACTTCTATGGCTCCTCCCAATAGTCCTACTAAAGTGGGATGGACTAAAGTTGTCAGGAGAGAGAAGGGTTAAGAAGGAAGCCCCAAATAAAATTAAGTAAGGTTGACGTTGAATCAAGCACATTTGAACCCATAATCACCCCCATGGAGTGGAGTCATGAGCAGAGTGGGGATTGAAACAATGAACAAGCCGAATTCTTGTTCCTTAAAAGAGACCGTACGAGAAGAAGAACCACTTGACATGGCACTTCCAACTCTAATTGCAAATAGTAGGCTTCAACCAATAGTTATAAAAATGCAGGTACAACCACCCCAAAGCTGAATCCATTATGAAGCAATGTTAAGGACTCCATGGATGGGAATCTCCTAATAAGAATCCCGGAAACAATTAGTTAGAAGGTGATCATAATCGTTTTGATGCCATGAAGATTGGAAGTAAGAATATAAGAGCTCTAAATGACCCAGTGAAGTAGAGCAAAGTTAGGAAGTGGATTCATGAGAACCACCTATCTTTTTGTGGACTCATTGAATCTAGAGTCATGGAAATAATAAGAACCAAATCATGCAAGCTACTGATTGGAGATGGAGCTTTTTGAATAACTATATCCACTCTGCAAAGGCTAGATCTGGAGGTTTTTGCTATTCAAGCCTATCAGTATTCTACATTTCTATTGCATAAACCAATCATCTGACAAGTGAAGCAACTACTTGGGGCTTTCCTATGGAGGGGAAGTGAGCTGAAATCTTAGGGAGCTGAAGTGTCTTGGGATATTGCACACCTCCCAGAAAAAGGAAGGTGGCCTTGGGATGAAACATATTGAGACTCGGAACTGTGTGGTCCTACTCAAACAGCTATGCTATATTTGCACTAGTAGTAATCAGTCGAATTGGTCTTGTCGACTTCAAAACTATCTCTTCAGAATTGAAGATTTTGGCATCTTAACACACTTGTTGATAGTTCTTGGGTGAGTAGGAAAATATTTTCACCACAGGAATCTCCCTGTGAAAGAATGCAATTTGTTTTTTTATTAGCACCAGGTGTCTGAAAGAAAGTCCTAACTAATCCCGGAGGTGCACAACCCTCAGCAAAGAGTTCAGCGCAAGTGCATCTCGGGTAATTCAAGGGGGCGTTCCCTAGTACAATGGCCCCTAGAAGTTGTTTGCACCTAACATAGACCTCAAGGGAGCATAACACAAAGACCAAGGCTCTTACCACAGGCCCTCAGCAAAGAGTTTCCTAGAAGAGCACCTCATGTAATATAAGGGAACTTCCCTAGTCCGATGGTCCCTAGACGTTGTTTGCATCCCAGGGTTCGAACCTAAACTTAGAGAGAGGCAGCATACCACCAAAACTAAGTGCACATCAGGTAATTTAAGGGGAACTAACCCCAATCCGATGGCCCCTAGAAGTTTTTTGCACAAAAAGAATGCAATTCATTGTTGGGGACTAAAGATCCATTCACTTTTTTGTTTTTTTAATCACGAGCACCCTTTGGACCCGGTCCTCACGAACACCTTCCCTAAAGCATTATCATCGAATCCAGAGTGGCTATGGATGTTAGGCTGTCAAATTTTATGAGGTACAAATTGGATATTTCCACATCTCCCTAGTCATATTTGAGAGGTTTCAAGGAATGATACTCCTCCAACCTTCAAACCCAATTGTGCCATAAAGGACAAAATGATAGGGCATGAACCCCAAATGAAAACTTCTCTATGAAGTATGCTTGAGTGAGTTTTTCGGCCGTGGAGCCAACTATAACCATGGTATGACCTAATATAGTTTAAGGAGCAATTCCAAGGCATGTCTTAATCATGTGGCTAGTTGTTAGAGAGCATTTGAGTACTATGGATGGACTACCCTCCCATAGCATTGCCCAAACAACTAGTGTACCCTATGTAACACTTAAATCCAACGCCATGACCACTTACTCTTCTCTTGCCCTTTTCTGAAAGAATTTGGTCTACCTTATTCTTCTCTTGCCCTTTTCCTGCCTTGTTGCTGCTACTTGATGCCGCCTGCTGCCTACTTCTACCGAGCTTATTACACCCTTATCTATCGGTTGCTGCTATATGCAAGATGCCTTACTGTTGCTGCCTATTGCTAGTTCCTGGTGGCTGCCACAAACTACCGTCAGCTGCTTGGTTACTGGTTGCTGCTTAATTGTTGCTACTATATGCTACCTACTGTTAGGGATATCCAACCCCAGGGGGTTGACCCAAGTGGTGAAGGCCTTGGTCTTGGGGGTATCACTCCCTTCAAGATCCAAGGTTCAACACCTCATGAGTGCAAATAATCCTTTAGGGCCACACCCCCTGGTGAAAAGCCAGAGATTTAACCAGTTCCGTGTAGGTAAACTTCCGAGGGTGCGGTGCACGGGACAAGAGTTTACTCTACAGGGGTGGGTCCGAAGGGTCCTGCCTTGGAGAGGTTCCCCGACATATAAAAAAAAATTAAAAATTAAATAAATTAAAAAAAAAATAAAGAAAAACCGTTAGGTATATCTTGTTGTCTTAATGCTACAAACTTTTGTCAAGGATATGTTGTTGTCTTAATGCTACCTGGTTAGGTCACTGAATCGTTGTGGAAGTGTCTGTTGAGCTATGCTACTATCCGATGAGCTATACAGCATTATATATGCTATGTATTATTACAGCCTTGTTCTCTCCTCTTTGTTATGTGTTCTTCCTATGTACTGTTGTATTGGTCATGTAGTGCTGGTATGTGCTTCCTTTTATAGGGTTCCTTTTGGTTATAATATTTTTTACTTACCCAAAATAAATAAAGAAATCTCATGAGTCTACAAAGGTATTATCAGTCTCAAACCCCAACAGAATAGTCTCAAAAATGGAAGAAAATATTAATCAATGTATATACAGGACAAGATAAATAAATGAATAGACAGGGCTAATCAATGCATACCGTATTACATTGTTTGTTATGAAAATGAACAAATAATGAAAAAATAAATAACTAAATCAAACGATAGAGTAAGGAGTACCTTTTCAAAAAGAAATGGGAGTCCCCATTTCAAGAACATGAGAAGAAATATTATGATTACCATGCACCATAATAAGGCCTTGACCCACCACATGAAACACTTAGTCCTTGCTTCTGCTTGAGCCTGTAAGACATCAGCTTCCACAGAAGATGGTTCACATGATATGACCAGCCTAGCAAATTCACTGTTCTCCCTCACATGATGTGCAGAATTTGCATGTCTCGCTAAATCGACAGATGAGCTTGGCATCTTTTTGAGAAACCAGAAGGCTATGAATTTAGAAAAAGATAGCATATTATAAGCCTTGGCAAGCATATTTCAAAATAAACCATAATAAATGGAAGTTCGTTACTCGTATCGAAATTAGAGCAGTTGCAAAAGGGGTTAAGAATCCTAAACCATTCTTGCAGGGCAACTCTAAAAATTTTGGTGAAAAACTATATACTGCTTCACATCTATCAAATGATAGTATATTTATACATACAAGTCTTTCCCACCTAAAACTAGATTTTCATATAACTGGGTACGTAATAGGTGGTGATAAATACCACTGTATCAGATTTCTACTCAATTTCACAGATTTTCCACGATGGAACCCTAGGGTCCTATCTTAGAGGACCAAATTAACACCCGAAAAGCTCAAATAATTGGGCACGCGAAAAGAAAGCAGATCAAGTAGTGTTGAGCCAAATTGAGTATCTTTACCTACTACCGGAGGAGTTGTCCAGTCTGTCGCCTACAAACCCCCGACTCCCGAAGGGCTGGGGCTGTTTGGTTGCTGCTTGTTCCACCAATAATCCCCTTGTTTCCGAGCACGAAGTAGTATTTTTCTCTTTGTTTCGTTTCTTGTTCGTTTTTTGGTTCCTTGATCCTTGTTCTTTTTTAAAAAAATGGCCGTATGTAACAGTCCGCACACCCAACCTGACTTTTGACTCTTGCGTACATTTTGACCAAACAGTCCCGATTAAGTTCGTATCTGGAGCATCTGCGATTCTGCGGCTCTACCTGCTGCTGCCTTAGACTTTTATTAGATTAGTTAAAAATTAAATTTAATAACTATTTAATTATTAAAAAATAAAATATATTCACATTAAATTAGTCAAATTCTAAATAAATATAACTATAGTGACTTTTAAAAAAAATTTTAAATTTAAAGGTTACTGTACATACATCAAATACATATTTTATTAATTATTTCTTTCTCTTTCTTTCTATTACATATTTTATCACAATTAATATATTAATTTGACTTAGTGATATATTAATTTAATAAGAATATGATTATTAATTAACATATAATAAATAAAATAGTAAAATATGATAAAATTAAATAAATTAATAATTAAAAAAATTAAATATTTTTAAAATTATTAGTTATTCATTATCATATAATGAATAAATGTATAATCTAATGTAGAGATTTGATGTGATTAATCAAAATCAAATTCATCTTATATTATTTTATTATTATATAATAAAAAAATAGATATTTCGATGTGAAAATTTATGTGAATGGAATAGTTAAAAGTTAAATTTCTCTTATATTTATTAAAATTATCCTTTAATTTTGACTAATTCAATTAAAGTACTCTTAAATCATTGCTTTCATTTTATCCTGGTCAAATTGGTTATCCAAGGCTCCAAGCCTTCCCTTTAATTTTCGGGATTTACCATTATTTTTAAACCAATGACTTCAACTTACGTTCAAAACTATTGAGGCTTTAAATTTGAAAAAAATTATTCATCATTAATTTTTTTGAATAAATTTTTTCAATTAATTTAAATTTACACCCCAAATTACTATATTTTTTTCAATTTCCATCTCATATTTTTTAAGACATTATTGTTCAAAACTTAAAGCTAAAAATTAAAATAAATAGAGAAATAAAAAAAAATAGAGGTTATGATATATCTATAACTAGGGGTGAAAGCCGATCGGTCCAGACTGAAGAAATCTATTAGACCTACCATTTCGGTCCAGACCGGATCGAACCAAAACGGACCAGTCGGTCTCGGTCCAAGGATTTCTCAACTTTCAGTCTTCGGTCCGGTCTCGAGGTGGGGTTTTTTCGGACTAGACCGACCGAATTGGAAAAATATATATTATTTTATATAATAATTGTATAATTAATTATATAATTTTTATTTAATTTATTATCATTGAACATATAAAATATTTTTTTAATGAATTAATTATATAATCCACATTAATAATTCATTTAATTCTAATTTAGTAATTTAAATAAAAAAATTATTAATTTATTTGAAAAAAATAAAAAATAAAAATTGGGCCGAACCAAACGAACAAACTGGACCAGACCTGACCAATAACTACCGGTTCGGTCCAATCCCTATGGATGTTTAGTCTAGAATAACAAATTTACACCCCTACCTACAACTCTTAAACAATTCTTGGAAGAGGGGAATTGGGGGGCCCAAGCAATGTTTTGAATACCATACCGGATGGCGTACCGGTCAAGACACTGGAACGAAATATTTCGGTACCGGTACCGTTTCGTGTACCGTTTCGGGATAGTCGATATATGAATAAATTATATATATAAATATATATAATAATTATATTCTAAAATAATAGTTTATATATGAATAAATTATATATAAATACATACATATATATATAAATTATCAATAGTCTAATTTAAATTGGGGGTCAAAAAATAAACTTGTAGTTTGAAAAAACGAAAAAAAAAAAAAAAACACAAAATATGTCGGTAAAATATGTTTTAGCCGGTACAAGCCGAAATTTAGGCCGAAACGGCCGGATTTTGTACGGAATATATATAGTACCTGTACCGGCCGGACGGCCGAAACGAAAAATTTCGGCCGTACCGGCCGGTACGGGACGAAATTAAAAACATTGGGCCCAAGTCATGGCCCAAGATACTTCCGAGCCCAAGGTCCTAGAAGGTTTAGCCCATGCTCCATTATGAAAGGGGCTTGATTAGCAGGGGAGGGATCTAACACATTTAATGCGCTGGCTTGGGGGACACGTGAGGATTTCCTAGGAAAGGACAAGTCACCGACAAGAAGCCACCTCATTGGGTGTGGGCGTACGATGATCTGTAAAATGGGGTCACTATAAAGGGGCAGGTGACATTCTAATGGGGGACGGATTTTTCGGAGTTCTCTCTCTCTCTCTCTCTCTCTCTCTCTCTCTCTCTCTCTCTCTCTCTCTCTCTCTCTCCTTTTTCTCTAGCTCTCCCTGCGAATGCAAACACTCACTAGTTCTAACTTCGGCATCAAAGGCCCTCCGGTATCAGCGGTTTCCTCTCTTTCTCTCTCACATGTTAGGTCACCATTGCAGAAGGTGGCGCAGTCTTCCTCCCCAATCCTCCTAGGAATTCTATAGGAATCGCATCAAAAGGGATCTCCTCAACATTCCTGAAAGGCATGCCTACAATAGCCGGGACCGTCGACTTTGGGTCCAGGAAAGTCGCGAAGAAGGCTAGGTCTAGCTCCTGGTTGTTGCCATCAGGCCCCGCGGGGGAGTCCGACCCACCTAGCGTGGTGGAAGCTAGCGCTTGGAGGCGAGTGGGAACTGCCTACAAGCTTGATACGGATAGCCTATTGCCCACAACAGCCACATAGTCCACTTCTGACTGCTCCATAACGACCCGAACGTTGCCAAGCGGGACGGGTCTTGCTGCCCCACCGCAATCCTTCCTTCCCCCCCTACGACGATGTGGCGAACAACTCAGGCAAGACTGCGAGCGAAGGCCTAGGCAGGCGAGGTGTGCTCTCAAGTTGGGATAAGATCATTGACCCTCTGGTGCTGTCTTTGAGGCCTATAGAAGATCGTGTAGACATGATGCGACTCCTCTTGCTCGACTCCCCTATCTGCGGACTACGAGGCCTAATCTCTCCTCTGGATTCAGATGACCCCCTCAGGAAGTCACGACCCGAAAACCTCGGATCGGTCCTACAACACCATGAATTGCATGATATTTACTAGGGTCAGTAGGGCATCACTCCATACATCATCCCGATGTGCTTCCATCAGGCGTATACTCGCCCAACACATCCCAGCTGGTGAGTGGACATTTTATCACAAAATCCTTGTCATCGAGAACTATCCCCCAAACAGCTCGAACGAGGAACTCTTGACGAATCATCTTCCATGTGGTGAACTCCCAACCCTATCCCGACATGAAGAAGAATTGCTTCTACCAATACTTGACACAATTATACTGGGGCTCTAGGTGGGCAACTCGAAATCGCAAGCAAGATCTGAAGTTGCACACGTTGTCTTCACGGTGCTGGATCTGGTTGGTGTGAAAGAACTCCCTTACAGTTAAGTCCGGATACTCCTCATCCACGTCACGCAACACCCGACGCCAAACTACGTAGCACGACATCAAAATCCTCCAAAAGTTGGGGTGAAGTCGCATTGGAGCCAACCCAACAATGTCCAAAATGTCACGCACAAACGGCAGAAGGGAAACCATAACCTAATGGCGAACATCATAGGATAAAAGGCCACATTTGCTGCGAACCCTTCCGAGTCCAGAGCCCCCTGCCATAGGCCTGACCTCTTCAGGTTGATGTACTCCAAGATCCCGTAAGAACTGCGCACGGCATCAATGTCGGCCAGAGATGTGGACTCTGACTCGTGATACCCCTCAAAATATTGTGAAGCGCCACAAGGTACATTTCCCAACCTCCAAAGAGGAATTTCGGGACGCGATTTGTTAACCAAGGGAAGAGAAGAAGATTTGGGAACCATTCGCTCAAGCAGAGGATTTTGTCGAACTCTGGGCAAAGGTAAGAAAAGAAAGGGAAACAACTGGGTAGTAAGGGAAAAGTATGACCTAAACTGGCACTATAGAGGGGGAATCAAATGAAAAAGCATGAGATATGGATATGCACGCTACCCCCAAACGTAGAAGAGTAAGCAACTGCATGTGGCAAAATGATGGGAAAAGGGAAAGAGGGAAACATAAAATTTCTTTTGTTCGTATGGCAGGAATTGGCAGGGGAACTAGAAAAGGGAAATGGGGCCTCGGGTCATGGCCTAAGAGACTTCCAAGCCCAAGATCCTGAGGGTCCAGTCCATGCTTGAATGGGGCTCGATTAGCAGGGGAGGGATCTACCACATTTAATGTGCCGGCCTGGGGACACGCAATGATTTCCTAGGAAAGGAGACGCCGCCAACAAGAAGCCACCTCATTGGGTGTGGGCGTATAATGATCTAGGAAATAAAGTCGCTACTAAGGGAGCAGGTGACATTCTTACGGGGGAGGGATTTTTCAGGTTTCTCTCTTCCTCTCTCTCTCTATCCTCCTTTTTGTCTAGCTCTCCCCGCGAACCTCGCAGGATGTTTTCACTCATTGGTTTTGACGTTGACATCGGAGGCCCTCTGGCACTAGCATTTTCCTCTCTTTCTTTCTCGTAGGTGTCAGGACGCTGTTGCGGAAGGTAGCTACAAAACACACCTCAATAATTCTTTTACAATTCATTTCACAATCAATCATTTTTAACGTAGCACTTTACTAAAAATGAAATTCAATATTACCAACAAACCCTTCTTTAAATATGGAGTTATAAGAGAATTCTAAGTCAATCATTTTTCAAAAAATTAATTGGATATGTTGGGTCACCCTATTTCTTTATTTATCTAATTTATTAAACGTTAGTTGTTTGTTAATCATTTATTTTTTGTAATTTTTCCTTTTTTGGAAAATCAAACTCCATTACTCAACATTTCCATTACACCAACCGTTCTCATGAATTTATACCAAATAGTCTTCATCCAATACATATTTATTTTTATTACATATTATTGGTATTATTGTAATTTTATTTAACGTTTTGGCAATTTATTCTAACAAATGGTATTTGAGAATAGTCCAATCATTGTATTAAGAGCAAAAATAAAGTTAGCAAGAGAGTTGTAAAGGATATGATTGTCTAAAAGAGATTTGTTACTTACAAAATAGCGTGCAAACACAGCACTATTGTGAGGTTAGAAGGCATAAGAAAATTCTCATGTCAACTAATGCACAAGCTTCTATTTCTTATATGACTCTTCTCACATTGGCATCAATTTATGTATACTTCTAGTTAGATTTAGCTAAAGATGGCATCTTATTATTTCCATGACTCTAGATTGAATGAGTCCACAAAAAGATAGGTGCTCGTGAACCCACCTCCTAACTTTTCTCTACTTTACTTGGTCATTTAGAGCTCTTTTATTTCTACCTCCAACCTTCAAGGCATCAAAACGATTACGAGCACCTTCTAACTAATTATTTCTTGGATTCTTTTTAGAAGATTCATATCCATGGTGTTCATGCAATTTCCTAGTATGCCTGCGAAGTACCCTAATGACTTGCAACCAAAAAGGAAAAGAATTCGGTTGGGAATGCTTCTAATGCTTAAGTCAGCAACAAGTTATCATTTTTCTATAACCAATGAATCTATGCCCCTATAATACGCACCTTGTAGGTTATTTGAAAGGTTTAAGATAGTCCAATATGACGAAACCTCTCCTTGAGGATGACTCTCAGTGCCCAGTTTGGTATATTATCTTTTGGAGCACAATTCGGCCGTTGATAGAGCCCATTTGGCATGAATACTTCGCTTGGGCTTATTCTCAGAGATCTATATCTTGTTGAGATACGATTAGTTAAGTTTTCATATTGGTTACACTCTTTTAGGGCTTATCTTTATGGACTGGTCCCAATATTAAAGGGATATGGTGGTTGACTTTAAACTCATATGGTGTGTTTGATGTATTTTGAACCTTTAATCGTCTTCTGTCACATCAGTCTCACATGACCGTGGCCTTAGTTGCCTATAGCTCATTCATTGCCTATTATACATATTTATACCTAATAGTTACCTTGCAAATTATTGTTGCACGTGTGCCAGCAGAAATTTCTATATTTAAAATAAGAAAATTCATTTCTTCCTTATGTTTCCATGCTATTCATTTCAAATCTTGTCCATTTCTTCTGGACACATGTTCTTCTCTTGTATCTCAAGCAATTCCTATATCCCCTATATCTTATGGTTCACCTATCAACTTGTAATTCAATTCATCGTGCAACGTGAAAGTCATCAGCTCGTCTAACACACGTCTCCTTGTGCAGCGTAGGATACATGATTTGTTCAACATGTTCTCTCTGATTTTGACACGTGGCATCCTTCCTTTGGCTTCAACCATTGTGCTCTTTGTCGTTCCACCTTCCTATAACCGTCACCATCTTCACCTCTTTAACCTATGTCATTCTCTTTTCTTGCTCTAAGTGTCTTACCTTCATATTCTTCATGCCTTCTTGAACACTCTTCTCGACCTGTCACCTTTGAGGGAAGTCATTGGACCGCCATCACTACTCAGGTGGAGTTGGACTTTGTAAGGGATTGAAACATTATACCTGAATCGGTGAGGATGACTCTTCCCGATTCTCTCAATGGCATTGTCGATTCTTAGGGGGTTGCTAAGCATGTCTAACTCTATATCAACATGTTTCTGATGGGCTAATACTCCCCTTATGTCACCCAATTTGAAACTTTTTGGACTTTTTAAACATGGCTCATGCCCCTGCTCTTGCCTAATGCATGAAGATCATGTTATCATGTTGCATCGTCTGAAGTCATGCCTTAAAAGTTGCTGGAGAGGAAAACTCTGACACAATTTCTTGCTAATTATTTCACATCCATCGCATTAGACGACATGATGGGAACCAGTGTAGCTTTCGCTCAAGGATTAGCTATACAGTTGTGCATTTGGAATCCCATTGTTCTCAAGTCAAAAACTAGGAAAGAAAATTCTTATGTGTTTTTGGAGCTAGATGGGAGCTTCCCATTGGTGAGGGAGGCCGACCATCGTAAGCTTCCAGTGAAGGCCTCGTGGCATCGTGTTCTCGATAGTCGTGATCATGAAGTTGCTCCCACCAAGGGAGAGATGGAGCGTTTGGGTCTCATTTATTCATAGGTTAGGGAAAACCCAAACTCTTACATGATCCTCACCCAAGAGAACATTGAACATTTCTTAGTGTCACCAGATTGGGTGCAAGTTGTAGGCCGCCAGATGCAAGGTTCGATGGGTCCTAGACTTTTCCCTTGGGCATCAGAGGGCTACTATTACTTAGTCAAACCCCAAAGAAAAGAGGTCATATATTGAAGGTGATGGAGTCCGTGATGGGTCAAGTACCTATCGCGACCTCGCTAGCCTAGAGAGGGCCATAGAGCGTCCTCAACCACCAACTGCCCTTTTGTCCAGCATTCGTCAAGAAACTCAACGTTCCCCTCCACTATTGCATCCTAATCACCTCACAGATATGATCAACCAATGAGCCCAAGACTTGGACTCCAATCCTGTTGGACTTTTCATTTTTTGACTCAATTCCTAATGTCTTCCTGGGCTCATTTCCTAAGGTCTTATACGAAAGGTTTGAGTCTTTGTCCTCCTCTTCGATGGCGAGTGAATTCGTTGAAGTGTTTGAGGTTGGCGGGGAGAAGCCTGCTCCCGCCACTCCTGAGATTGTGGCAAAGGATGTTGGGGTTGATGTTAACTCACCTTTATCATAACAAGCCATTGTTGGTGGGGAAACTCTTGAGATTGATACGGAGGTGGCCACTTCTCCTGTGGGTGAATCCTCGCCCATCACTACTCTTGGTGAGGAAGTTCCAAGGGCTTCCTTCTAAGCTGAGCTCTGACTCTAATAGAGTCAGAAAGCCCAACTCTGACCAAATTGAGCTCTAACTTTGACTCCAATTGGAGCTCCGAAGTCGAAGTTGGAGATCGGAACTCTAGTCGAAATTGGGCTTCCTTAAAGTGGTCAACTCACAATGGTGTGCAGTGGAAGAGATGCACAATTCTGGTGATGGCATCTCACTGGCTCATTTTCTTTTCGTAGTCCTCTCTATGGAAAAATAAAACAAAATACTAGTGGAAAATAAGGAAATATAAAGAAAAGAAGCAGAAGAGAGAAAAAGTATAAAGGGAAATAGAGAACGATGGGAAAGAAGATAGAGAGAGATAGAGGGATTTAGAGTAGAAATATTGTAATTGGGGGATTTGAGATGAAGAAGTGTATTTATTTGTTTGTTGATGAAGATCATTGAAAGGATAGTGGAGGCCAAGCTGGTAGAGGGAAAAGAGTAAAATGAAAGGACTTTTGATGGTACCGAACGAGGAACACGATACATTAAGCAACTAACTTATAAAATTTTTTAAAAAATAACCTGCAACCTAAGTTTGGAATGCTGAAAGACATTACCATACACCCTTGCCTGAAACCTCCCTTCGATGGGGATTTGACATCACTGCCATACACCAAAATAAAATCTTCCCACCGCCACACACCTAAGTTTGAAATGCAAAAAGAGAAAATTTTCGAAGTCGGAGCCTATATCGGCTCTAACTCTGATTCTGAGTTTCAAAGCAACTTTGACTCTGAATCTGAATCTGAATCTAAATCTTCCGACTCTAGTGAAGTCAAAGTCGGAGCATGTGTTGCCCAAAATTGGAGCTGCCGAAAGTTTTGCCCCATACTTCCTCCATAGTAGGTAAGTCCTCGCCCATCACTACTAATGGAGAGGAAGCTCTAGGGGCTGCTGCTTTTAAAATTTCATGTTATATTAATTATAAATTTAGCTTATAATATATATAATATAAATAGATCATATAAAAAATTATTTATATATAATAATAATAATATATATGAACTGGTCCGGTCTAGTGTAAAAAAAACTCAAATTGGAATCAGACTAGTTTGGAACCGATTTTGAAAAAATGAAACCGGTACTGGATCGAATCGGTTTTACACCAAACCGAATACATTGGTCTGATTCGGTCCGGGCTGGTTTACTGGCTTACCAGTTTTTACTTTCAACCTTACTCATCATGTACATATTCCTTTGGTGTCTAATTTACTATGCTTTGTTTTGTATTGACGATTTTGTAACTTGTAATGTTCCGTTTTAGGTTTTCCTCATAAAAGACTTACCACATTGAATACATATTCTTTCAGTGTTTGATTATCTATTGTTTGTTCATTTTGATGCCGACTTTGTTTTTGTCCTTTACTCCTTGTCGTGTTTACCCTACTGGCCAATGCGGTTGTTGTTGAGGCGATGGCTAACCCCGGTTGCATGCACGTGGTTAGCCTTTGGTTGTCACAAAAGAGTCGAGTGTTAACCTCGATTGCATGTACGTTGTTAACATTAGGTTGAGTTAAGTGAGCGGGAGATTTTTTTGACCTTCGGTTAGGCGAAGGCAACTCCGATTACATACTTGTTAGCCTTTGATTGCCATGAATTAGCACGAGTGTTAACTCCGATCGCATGTGCATTGTTGACACTAGGCGTGCTAGATGAGTGGGAGATTTTCTCAACCCCTGCTTAGGAAAAGTCTAACCCTAGTTGCATGGGTGTTGTTAGCCTTTGGTCACCACGAGTTGGATCTAGTGTTAACCACGATTGCATGCACATTATTAACACTCAGTGTGTTGAGTGAGCATAATATTTTCTCGTCCGATGATTGGGCAAAGGCTAGCCCCTGTAGCATGCACATTACTAGCTTTTGGTTTCCATGTTCGCTCAAGTATTAACCCCGATCACATATGCGCTGTTAACACTAGGTGTGCTAAGTGAGAGAGAGATTTTCTCAACCGTTGATTGGAGGAAGGCTAACCCTGGTTACATGGGTGTTTTTCACACTCTGAAGGCTAACCCTGATAGAATACACATTGTTAGCCTTTGGTCATCATGAATTGGTGTGAAGGCTAACCCTTGATCGCATGTACATTGTTAACACTCATTCACTTGCCCAGAGGGCATTAATTTTCTTGCTGGAAAAAAAAAAAAAAAAAAAAAAAAAAAAAAAAAAAAAAAAAAAAAAAAAAAAAAAAAAAAGAAGAAGAAGAAGAAGAATAGAAAAAAAAGTACTTGCAAAAAGTGTAGCATACTCACAAGAAAACTCTTTTATTGCATGTCTAAGTTACATGAAATTAACTAGACAAAATATTTCCTCAAGTGCTCTGCATTCCATGGGTTTGGTAGACTCTTCCCATTTATGTCTTCTAGGAGGTATGAGCACGACTTGTAGTTTGCTACTATCATGTATGGTCCCGACTTCCCCAAGCACGAGGTCTCCAACTTTGAATGTTCAGTGCTTGACTTTCTTGTAGAAGTATTATGCAGTTATTTTCCTATAAGTTGCCACTCCCACCTCTTCCCTATTTTCCTTCAACAGATCAAGGTTTCCTACCAAGCCTCTGTCATTTAGCTTTTCACAGTACTCTTGTGCCCGATAACTTGGCATGCCAATCTCCAATGGTATCATTGTCTGATTGTCGTAGGTCATTACAAACGGGGTTTCCCTAGCTAAGGTTCTCATGGTGGTTTTGTATGCTCATAGCACCCCTAGGAGCTCTTCATTCCACTCTTATTTTTAGTCCGCAAGCTTATTCCTCACTATGCGGAACACGGTCTTGTTTATCGCCTCTACTTGTTCGTTAGCCTGAGGGTTGCCAGGGGAGGAATATTTTACTTCGATTCCCAGCTCAACGCACCAATTTCTACACTAGTAATAGTCAAGCTATCGTTTGTTGTTTGAGATTAGTGATCGTGGAATGCCGAATCAACACACGATGAGCCTCCAGAGAAACATTATGATGTTGGCATTGTAATCACCACCAACTCCTTCACTTCTACCCACTTCATGAAGTATTTGATGGCGACCATTGTGAACTTGACTCCTCCCTTTCTTGGCGGCATGAAACCTACAATATCGATTCCCTACTATGTGAAAGGTCATGGAGATGCTATTGTGGTTAAATCTTTTGGTGGGATGTGAGGCACAATATCATTTAATTGGGGCCATAGGACTACTTCGGGATATAAACCATGGCAGCCATCCCCCTAAGGGGGATTAGACAACGTAAACTACTACACAAATAAAAACCTTGTGGGATCTGTTGCCGGAGTGGTTTTCGCATACTTGATCATGTATTTCTACCATCATAGATTATGCTTCCTCCACAACGATACAATGTAGGAGTGGGGTGGAGAATCCTATCTTATATAACACCTCCTCTATAAAGGTAAACCTCATTTCCCTGGATTTCACATTCCTTGCTTCCATTTGTTCGTCCAGGAGTTCCCATGGCTAGTTACCTCACCACATCTAATGCCTAGTACGACATAACCATTCTTATCATTGATACCTTGTTTCCAATTAACGGGGTCTCCAATACATGTGTTGTTATGTCCCATGGGGGGAGTGAGCCTTCCATTCCTGAGGCGACTCCTGCAAGTTTTTTCGCACGCTAGTTTTCTTCACTTGGTTTTTGTTAGATTCCAAAGTATTGGAGTCGATCGCAGCACTTCCATACTCATTGTAGGTACATTTTTAGTCTTTCTCCCTTCACCAAGTACTCCCTGTCATCTGGCTCACCACTAATTGGGAATCAGCATATACGCCAACTTCCTTTGTTCCCAGCACTTCTGCCAAGCGAGTCCTGCCAACAATGCTTCATATCCCGATTTGTTATTGGTTGTTTCAAATGCTAGTTTCATGATGTAATGAATTTCCATGCCTCTTTCAGTTACAAGGTAGAGCCATAGGCAGGTGTATGTTGACGGCTACCTGGTCGCAGTGTCAGATCTATGTGTGACTTTCTTCAAGGGGGCTTCGGTTGGCACCTTCACTACATGGGCTTGAAGTAGGGCCTTAGCCGATGCACTAGCACCACTAGGGAGAACGCCAAAAATTCCATTCGTGGGTAGCACATTTTTGCTCTTCTTACCCAACTCGTGTAATACACTAGCCTCTACTCACTCTCTTCTTCCCTGACCATTGTGGCACTCACTATCTCCAGTGTAACTAATAAATACACGTACATGGTCCCTTGTTTGGCTTGGCTTAAGAGGGAAGGGTTGGATAGATATGCCTTCATCTACTCGAACACCTTTTTGTATTCATCATTCCAATTTTATGCCTTTCGTAGCACCCGAAAGAACGGCAAGTACCTATCCATTGATCTTGACACGAACATGTTTAGTGTTGCTATATAGCGTGCCATCTTTTGTACTTTTTTAAAACTTTGCAGGGGCTTTATCTCCATTTTCACCTTGATCTTTTATGAATTGGCTTCGATTTCTCAGTCCAACACCATGAACCTTAGGCATTTTCCCGACCCCAAACTGAAAGCACATTTGGCTGGGTTGAGTTTCATCTTATACTTTTGCAATATAGTGAAATCTTCTCGCATGTATGCTATGTGAGGGTCTACCTATTTGCTCTTAACCAATAAGTCATCTTCATAGACCTCCATTTTCTATCCAATCTACTATTTGAACATGCATTTCACTAGCCTCTAATACGTCGCCCCCGTATTCTTTAGGTCGAACGACATTACTTGGTAGCAATAGAGCCCCTATCAGTTATAAAAGATGTCTTTTATCTAGTTGTAGCTAGAATAGGCATCTATAAAACTTAGCATCCGGTGATTTGTTGTTGAGTCCAATATGATGTCAATCTGTGGTAGGGAAAGTTATCATTTGGCCATGCCTTGTTCAGGTTGGTAAAATCTATACACATCTGCCATTTGTCGTTCGACTTCTTCACCAACACGATATTTGAAAGCCATTTTGGGTAATAGACCTCTCGAATAAACCCTGCCTCCAAAAGGCGTTCCACCTCCTCCATAATACTATGTACTTCTCAGCACTAAAGCTTCTTCGCTTCTACCATACGTTTTTGGCCTCTAAGTCGACGCAGACGTGGTGTCACATCACTTTTGCATCTATGCCAGACATGTCCTCATGGCTCCATGCAAATATATATCTATGCTCAATAAGGAGCAGTTTAATTTGCTCTCTAAGCTCCAGCGTCATTCAAGTCCTTATCCATGCAGTTGCATCCAGTTAGTCTAGATACAAAGTCAAAAGCTCCAGGTGCTCAACTACCTTTCCTTGCTTTAGATTCTCTCATCCCACACCTCTATTCCTTACTCGATGTGTTCTGATTTTGGAGGGATCACTTCTTCGATTTCTGATTCTTTAGTGGCCCGAACGTCCATACCCCATGCCAATACTTGCTAGTAGAGAACTTCCTCGACACCTACGTCTGGAAACTTCATCTTCAAGTGGTAACTTAAGGTGACGATCCTCACCCTTGTTCAGAGTTGGACGACCAATGATGTTGTTGTATGACAGATGGGCTTTAACAAAAAAAAAATTGTCATTGTTGTAATCATGCAGGGCACTGCTCCTGCAATGACGGCAATGTGATAGCTCTTACAGTTTCCCCGTCTCTTCCTAGAATCCCTTCAACGGTGTGGGGGATGGGCATAATCTATCTTGCTCAATGCCCATATTTAGAAATATATCCAAAAATAGGTTGTCTGTTGAGCTTCCGTTGTCGATTAAGATCCTTTAGATAATGTAATTCGTGACTAGTAGGGTCACTAACAATGTGTCATTATGTGGCTACCAAACACCTTCGTAGTCTTTTGTCACCAAAAGTTATGGGATTAGTCTTCCCAATTTCAGTTTGCTTCGATGGTTTGTCGACAAAAACAATTCTTCATAACTTGCCCTCATAGCGTGAGCTTTTCTCACTAAAGATGATGCGCCGCACTCGGTGAACCCTTTACTCTAGTTCTAATCTCCCCGAGAGGCTGATTCGATCTGGCAGGGATGTGGCGGGGGTCATGCTCCCTTATTGTGTTCTTGCCCTACTCAAGCTCTCACTCTTATGTTGCCCTACCGATCTATCCTATCGTTTTCTAGCTGTTTGCATTAGTGGTGGCTTGTGTTCAGCACAGAGTTGGTCTACCTCCCCATTTTCTTGCATGACCTTTATCCTATGTTTGAGGTTGCGACAGTCCTCAATTCTATGCCCCCCATTCTGTGGTAAGCATAGAGCAATCGGTTCCTCGATTGTCAGAGTCGCGTCAGTTGTTCCATCATGTCCATGACTCCTCATTCCCTTGCACATTCATATTTGAATGAGCCATCATAGGCTTGACCGCGAGAATGAGAGCTTTAGTCCTTCCTCTTCTCGTAATGGATATTCTTCACCTTGTATTTTGCCTCCTTTCCTTTGCTATCATTGCTCGCCTCTTTTGCCTTCTTGTTTGCCTCTTCTACTTTGGCTTTTCACGTGATCAATGCTCTAAGCGTGTCTATGCAATGATAAAGTGTCCACCCTATCCATAAATTCTTGAAAAGTTAATGGCACCTTCCTCGCCAACTCTGCCATATAAAGAATTCCGAGCCAAATCTCTCCTAAAAGCGCCACTAGTGTTATTTTCTCATCTTAGGAGTCGTTTGGATTCGAAGATGAGTTGAGATGAGTTGAGATGGGTTGTGAATAGTAGTGAAATTATTGAGATGAGTTGAGGTGAGATGGTTTTTGGATTGGAAGTGAGTTGAGATGGTTTTAACTTTTTAGAGATAAGATAGATGTGAGTCCCACAAATTATTGCATTGTGTTTTTAATAAATTTGTTTTATTTATAAATATATTTATTCCTTAAGTAATAATAATTTATAAATTATCTACCCAATTTTTTATTTTTTATAATATATTTTATAATAATATTTTCTGGATTACAATATTTTTTTTCTAACGGAATTTGTTTGTAAAATATTAAATACAAATTGATTACAAAAAATTGTTTTAAAAATTATTTTTAAATTGTTTCCAAAATCGTTAAATAATAATTTTGATTATTATATATAAAATAATTTTTTATTTTACACCCGTGTGAAGGAGGGCTGGGTGAACGCGTGAGTCTTCATTTGCATTTGTTATACTAGTTGCATAGAAAAGTAAAAAGCAATATAAGCTATTTTGTCCTATATGAAAACAAATAAAAAGTTTGGAGAGAGTTTGTTGGGAAGAGTTGAAATGTTCTGAAGTGATCTTCGAATCCAAACCACGCCAGTCGTCTGTCGTTAGGTGCTCCTTGTTAAACCACATCAAGTATGCTTTCAAGCTTTCATTCTCCCACTGTTTCACAGTGGAAGCTATGTGGCCGACCGTCTTCTATGCCTATTGGCAATGAACTGCGTTATGAACTACTTGTTGAGCTCTTTGAAACTAGTAATAGAGCCTAGCTACAAATTCTCGAACCACCCTATCGACATGCCTTTGAGGATTAACAGGAAGGCTCATCATGCAATCTCTCACAGAACTTTAAAGTTTCCAAATGCTTGATTGGGTCCTTAGACTCATCATAGAGGTCGATCTATGGAACTTCAAGTTTTAGGGAGATGGGCACTGCCATGATTGTTGCACTGTACAACATATTGGTGCCATTAAGCAAGTTATCGACCAATGATGACATTCCCACTTGCTATGACATTGTTCATACTTGTCCATGAGATCGCGTAGGCTGTTATGAATCCTTTTCTTTTTTTCTTGGTCCCTTGGACTCGACCCTCCTTTGCTTTGAGACTCCTTGTCGAGTTATTTGCTACGATCTTGGTCTATGCTCTCTTCATGTCTCGCTCCCTTTACTTTAAGGCTTTATTCTCCCTTTGCAAGGCCTCCATCTCCACGGTCATCTTATTTAGTCTTTATTCCATTGCTGTGAAACCTCCTCTCCATTGCGGTTGCTTCTTGGTCACAAATTGTATGAAAACACATAGTTGCAGGCATCTGAAAAGCACTTCACTAATAACTTACAAGTTCCTAGTATGTCTATTATGCGCCTCAATGACCTGCAAGAAGAAATGAAAAACTTGGGGAACCTAGTGGGGAATGCCTCTAATGCTTAAGTCAGCAAGAAATAATGCTCTTGCTATAACTAGGGGTGTAATCGGTCCAGTTCTGGGGGGGTCAGTCCATCATTTTCGGACCAGACCGGACCGATTACCCCTATAGACAAGACTGGACCGTTGGCGGCCAATCCAATCAGTCCGATTCGGTCCATGAATATTTTTTTTCCTCTTTTTCCTTTTTTTGATAGAAAAATTAATACAAAAAATTAATTAAATTAGTAAAATTAAAATTAAGTGAGCTATTTGATGTGGTTTATGTAACTAACTTAATAAAAAAATAATTAATTATAGCTATATTTAACAATTTATGATGTTAATAGTTACTAAATTACTAACTTTGTATTCATAAATTATAATGGCCTATATTAAAATTTTAATATTTTATATATGGTTAATCAATATTAAATAATTTCATTGTCCATAGATTCTCCATGCTAATATGTAAATTAGGCATCTTAAAAAAAATTACCTAATTAATTTAATTATGTGTAGATAGTATAGTATGTATCAACATATAATAGCATTATTCATCATATGATATATTAGTTAATTGATATTAGCGATTTTAGTGGCTTCCCAGCCATATGTTATGGAGACACATGTGGCTGGGCATCAATGAGATCTATTTTTGGTCTAACATTGAGTTTTGGTAAGTGTTTTGAACTGTGGCAGCTGGAAATGGATGATATACTGATATGGTTTAGATTTAATTTCAGACTTTGTTTTGTATTTGGCTTGTGGGGTTGCTGGTGTATGGTTTGGACTTAATTTCCAAACTTGTTTTGTATTTGGATTGTGGGAACATTGTTGGATAGTTTGCATTTAATTTCAGATATTGTTTTGTATTTAGATTGTGGGGCTGTTGGTGTATGGTTTGGATTTAATTTCCAAACTTGTTTTGTATTTGGTTTGTGGGCTCATGGCTAGACAGTTTGGATTATCTTTCAGATATTGTTTTGTATTTAGATTGTGGGATTGTTGGTGTATCGTTTGGATACTGCAAATCTATGTGTAGGCTGTAAATCTGGAAATCTGTGTGTAGGCTGGAAATATGTGCTTGTGCATACGTGTGTAGGCTGGAAAAAATGTGCTTGTTCATATTGTTTCTTTGTGCTTGAATTGGTTTTGAAATTTGTGTGTAGGATGAAAATCTTCTATTGAAGAGGGTTTCCTTGAAGATTGTTTTGGTGTTTGACTGTTTGTATTTTTGGTTTTGATTTTAGTCTTATGTCTTTCCCTTTTTTGGGTTTGATTTTAGTCTTGTATCTTGCCCCTTTCTATGGGATTGAGTGTATGTTGTTCTATCGGTCACAACCTCTTTCAGTATTTAAAAATGAACAATGCAGTTGGGGTAAAATTTGTTGTCCAAACTTGTGTGTGGAATATTTGTAAGAGAAAGTGAAAAGGGTATTTATCCTTTAAGCCTGTCAAAACACAAGCAGCTCAATGTCGAGGTTGTACATTGCTATTGGTCTCAACCCCTTCCATTTATGTTAATTAATATTTAGCATTGTTAAAATAAATATTACAAAATATGGACATTAATTAACATTGGAGTGTATTTGCAAAATATGAAAAAAAATATTATTAAAATATATAATATTATATTATTATTTTAATTTTAGGATGTAGAGTCCAATATGAACACAAATCTTGAATAGCTTTGAGTTTAGCCAAAAATTATAGTTTTAGTTAAATTTTGATTTTGACCATGACTAGGTTTATGGGTGTTCATCTGGGTTGCAACCCGGGTATACCTAGACCTGGACCCGAGTTTCACACCCAGGCTGGAATTCAGACTGGGTTGGCCCGAGTCAGACCCAGCCCGGAACCCGGGTGGATTCGGGTTCTTTTTTTTTTTTGTAAAAGCCTTTATTTTATTAAATTTTTTTTCTAAGAAATCAAGTTCATGAAATGAATAGTATTTGTGTTCTAAAAATACTAAATGCATGTAAAACAAAAAAACAAATATATTCATCTATGCATGCATTACAATGCAATCCACTACATATTATACTATTGGTTTTATAAATTACATTACCAAACACAAAATTACAAGAAATAAGTTACAAAATCAGCATCACAATCTTCCCTTCATTGATTAAACATAAACTTTTGCTGTATTGAGTGAAGGCCTGAAATCTCCTTTCCTAGCAATATTAAATCCTGCCAAATAAAAAACAAAAAGAAAAACAGTATATTATTTCAACAAATAGTATAATTCAAGCAATAAGCAATAAACTTGTATAACTCATGTTGAACTAAATGCAACTTAAATTCATGTTGAAATGATTCCACTGCGTTATTTGTTCATTTGGTTTTGGTGATGCTGGTGTTGATGATCATGAAGATTATGATGGTTTCTTAGAATATCTGGGACCATCTGCATCTCTTCTTTTTTCTTCAATTTTATTCCATAAAATATTTAAGGTGAGTTTGAAAAATATTGTACTTTTATAAAATGCCCTTTTATGGAATCAAACAAAAAGCTATAAAAAAAATTATCAAAAACCACCATCAGGAACAGAGTTTGACTCTATTCAATGGATCTACCACCATATACTATAAACCCAAATCAATATTGTAACTTAGACTGAGAACACACTGCCATTAAAGTAGCCTTAAGAAATAAAGGAAAAAGATGGAAACATGTCAACCATCAAATCTGATGACAACTAAAATTATATTTGTGAGTTTGAACCACAAAACTGATGAAAAATAACATTAAAAATATTGAGAATAGGGACAATATGAAAAAGAAATTTCACAATAGGGACAATCTAACCCATAAAAATACTATACAAAGATTACTCCATTCAAACATTCACATCAAAATAAACTCAAAATCAACAGAGAGAACAAAAATCCAAATACAGAAAGCAAGCCAAGACCAGAAAAAATAGTAGATCTAGCAAAATATCAAGACGAAAAACTACATTTATGTTAAGAATAGCTAAGGCTATAAACATCTAATTAACTTGTTAACTCTCTTAGCAGTAGCCATTAAAAAGACCTAAGACCAAATGAGAAATTGTAATTTTCTGTAAAAAGAGCGCGTTATCTAAGCCATTTTACTAGCAAAATAACAAAAAAACCCAGATCTTACATGAACAAAAGCTACACAAACCTTAACATTTCATCGTCGTCATTCCAAAGTAATAAAATAGACCCAAATCGGAATAAAATGGACCTAAATTGCAGAGAACAAACCTTAGGTCAGAGGATGAGGCGAGTCGGCAACTACAATGATGGGGTCACGAGGATGACGAGATTTCTTTGATCGGCACTAAGGGGGAAGGCTAGGGTTTCTTTGTTGGCATTGAGGGAGGCTAGCGTTTCTTTGTCGACACAGAGGGAGTGAGGTTAGGGTTTCTTCGAATTAAGTGTGTGAGAGAGAGAGAGAGAGAGAAAGAGAGAGAGAGAGAGTGAGAGAGCGAGCGAGAGAGAGAGAGAGAGAGAGTACCGGAACAACGACCTAGAGGCAAATGTCTATGGCGACAGAGATGCGACGGCGAGGTCATGATGGCGGCGGCTAGGGACTTAGGGTTTCTACTTTTGTTGCAGTGCAACGAGAGAGAGAAGCGAGTCAGGGGCAAATCACACGGGATTTTTTTTTAAAAAGACCCAGGTACCGAGTTTAAATCCTGTACTCAAGTCCCTAACCCATACCTGGACCGTGTTGGTGCAATCCAGATTCTGAATTTGTTTTGATTTGGGCTAGAACCTGAAATTAGAATCTGATTTTTTGGGTTCTGGACGGAGTCGGGAAAAATTCCGGCCTGGATCGACAGTGCTAACTAAGCCAATGCTCTAACATACTCCCGTACGACACATTCTTTTTTAAAGAAACCTTCTTTACATTTTGTAGGTTTCTTTAAATTTTGTTATCTCCTTGTTCAAACAGTGTAAAAAATTTGCATCGTTTCTAAACATACTGCATGCTACTGGCTAATGATTTGTTTAACCCTGTATATTTTTTCTCTCATCGTTACAGTATCGATTCTCGAAACCTCGTCTCGTTCAAGAAAACTCCTGGCATAAGCCTTGCCCCCTGCCAGTGAACCCACAGCAAACTCTTCACCGCCGCACCGCCGACCCACGGTATTCTTCGCCGCCGCCGAACAAGTACTCCATAGGCGACTCTTCTCTCATCTCCCAGATTTATTTGATTTCTCAACGCAGTTTCGCATTTTTTAGTATGTGAGTTTTTGCTGATTTTTGTTTGTTTGGGATCTAAATTTCGGTTACTAAGCATTTTTGCGGGGGATTCGGAGCAAAATAAAAGAAATATTATATGGCGGGCGGATATGTACAATTATCCGCCTGCCGGATTTATCCGTCCACTGCGGAGGCGAAGACGTGGGTGGATTTTATTATCTGCCCAATGCGGATGTGGGGAAGTTTCATGTCAAAACCCACCCCCGCCTCCGCATTGATAGGTTCTAATAAAAAAAATACTTATCTTTTTGATTTGGTATATCTCTCTCTATGGGCACCTCTATGATGTCTCTTCCAGCAATTCAGCCCATCTGTGTGCGTATTTGCTTTTCTCCCTTCTTGTTTGCAAGTTCCAAATCTGTTCTGGTGTATCATTTATGTTATAATAACAATAATTAGTATTATTATCATTATTATCAATGCTGATATTAGTATTATCAGATAGAGGAAGAGGAAGAGGAAGCGAGAGAGAGACATATAAGAGGGGAAATGCTTGAGGGACTTGTTCGGCAACTACTCTTGGGATATCTTGGCCGATACGTCAAAGATATTCAGAAAGAACAGCTTAAAATCACCCTGTGGAACGGTAATGATTTCTTTCTTTGTTTCATGTTTCTTAAATTACTATAAATACGGGTATTTGGTTTTTGGTGTCTATGGCGTAGTCCTCACTAACAATGATGTAGGATCTTTGTGGAAGTTTCTTTGAAGGTTTCATGGGCAAAATTATACTCAATCGAGATTACTTGAAGTGGGAGGGGAATGAGAATTTGGTTGCAGGAAGAAAAATTACAGTTTTCAATGAAATCTCCTATTCAAATCTAAACTTTTGTAGTATCTCATCACCTGAAACATTGTTGTTATCAAGTGTTGATCCACTGATATTAGAAGTCAATTTCATGTTGTCGTGTAGAGGAAGTATTGTTGGAGAATGTAGAGCTTATTCTTGAAGCCTTTGATTATCTGCAGTTGCCATTTGCTTTAAAGCAAGGTATTGTGACATCCTCTTACAACGAATTTATTTTTTTTGAAATTGCAAACTGGAGTTTCTCATGAACTTTGTCCCTTTTAACGAAAAAAGTTGGTTTTGCATGTTTCACGCAGAAGATTGCTGCGTGGATGATGTATTGCCATTTTTACTTGTCATTAAAGTTATATAAGCATCAAAAACACTTGTGCAATATTTCTTGGTAATTTTTGTGTGTCAAACAGTGGTGCTGGAATCTTGCACTTTATTCTTTCTTGATATTGATATGTTAGGAATTATAAAGTTATTGAGCAATGATGTTTGTTGCATTGGCATACCTGTAAAAAAAATCATTTTGAAAAGATGAGGATTGATGACTTAAGAACGCTTTGAAAGTAAAACATTAGATCGAAGATGATTGTTCTTATTTTCTATTAGTGAACAAAATTTTATTGATCATGAGAATAGGCAAGAGCCGAAGTTTGTGGGACATATACAAGAGCATCTCCTATGCATGCAGAAGATGATTGTTCTTGGAATGTTATGGAATAAAATCTTTGAGCTTGAGGATATTGTGGTGGTTTTAGATCAAATTAAGCAGTGGAGCAATTAGAAAATGGAGTGTGAAATATTATCTACTTTAAGGAGGAGACTTTTAAGGTAGCAATGAAAGCTAAAGAAACAAAAAGAGAGAAAATTAGATGAATGATGAACTGGATTAGGGTAGGAAAAATTTTTGTATTTGACTTGGTTGCAAGTAATCTCGAAGCTGAAATCGTAATGCATCTGTGGGCTAACTGGGGACTGTTTTTAAATGGCAATAAAATGTTCATAATATTGGACTGAAATGCATTTGTTGATTTAGAACTTTTAATTTAACCTAAAATCAGATCCTTGTCGTGACTTCTTCTGGGGTTCAATTGAGTGTACTCTGTACCTTAATTTCTGTTGTTTTGAGCCTAACCCACACTGCTTAATGTTTTCCTCACCCTAGTTTCTTGGATGTTGTATTAGTTCTTGCCAAGTATGTCTAACCATGTGTTTATTTGATAGGTCGGCTTGGGAGGTTAAGCATTAAAATTCCATGGAAAAAGCTTGGATGGGACCCCATCATTATTATTTTAGAGGATGTATTTGTTTGTGCATCCCAGCGGGATGATCATGAGGTGATTTTCAAATGTTTTTTGAGAAAGAAAATCTGCATTTGAAATAAGGAAATAAAATAGAAGCCTTGGTTTTGCATCCAGCTTTTTTTTTTTTTTTTTTTTTTGTTGATACATCATCTAGCTTTTAAGTAGCAAACAAGGTAATTAAGGAAAGTATCTTACAAACGATATTAGTTTTTTCTATATTTCTAGGGGGTTAATTACTTTCGCCTTTTACTTATAAAAAAAATTACTTATGAAAAAAAGAACCAATTATCTTCAAACCATTTTTCCTTTGTGGTAGTGGAGCTTGGATGCTGCTGAGAAAAGAGAATTTGCTGGAAAAAAGGCTAAACTCGCTGCAGCTGAGCTTGCCAAATTATCAAGATGCGTATGTGGTGAGCTTATTTTACTTCCATTTTCACATGTCCATACATTATTTGGTGCTTTTTTTTTTTATTTTTTTATATCAGTAAGAGTAAATTTTTTGGTTCTTATAAATACACTACCACATTTTATGTTTTTGGATTACTGATACAATTGGATACATGATGATAAGTAGTTATTAGCCATAGAGAAATTTCATTATTTGATTATAACACAAGTAAAAATATTTAAATATCACTGTTTTAAAAATATTTAAATATCACAATTGTAAGTGAACTGTGGTAGTCTTGTAGAATTTTGCTAAGGAGGCTCAATGGAACCTTCTTAATTGGAGGATTGTTAAACCAAAATCTTTGTTTAATTTTTTTTTGATCGGCAACGAAACAATGAAAGTAACAAATGTGGACGAGCGACAATCGAATTGCCAATAAAAAAAGATGACAACCGAAACGATATCTCGGCCATTGTTTAATATAACAAAGATTTTGAAATCTAAATATTTTTAATTTCTTTTTGTGACCTTCTATATGCCCATTTCCAAATTCTCAAAATAGATGGGCAATTTGATTATAAGACTAGAACCTTCTTCTTTGAAACCTTTAAATTCTAGCGTTTGCTTGAATACTACTTTGGACCTAGCTAGTGACTTGGCTACTAAGATCATTATTTCAAATGGTAGTATATTTTCTTTGTTTTCTTCTTTGAGGGCCAGGTTATTGTAATGGATTGGTCTAATAATGGTCCTTGGGCATTGCTCTTGTATATGTCCCGTATACTTGGGCTCTTGCCTACTCTTTTGATCAACAAAATCTTGTTTACCAATAAAAAAAATGATGGTCCTTGTGCTCATCATCTCTTTAAGGAAATAATAGTAGTCCTTTTGGCTTTTTATTCTCTCAAATGTCTGAATGCATTATACCAAATCTCCTCTCCAAATCTACATAATCACATTACCTAGTGTGGTATATGGTTTATTTATTTTATCACAGTCGACTCTCCTATGCATTGGGCAAAGTGTCCTGGATATGTATCTTTTAGCATTTTGTTAATTGCTTTGATCTTTAGCGATGCTGCATATTACTTAACTTTTGGGGATTGATGGTCTTCCTTAATTTTAGAAGAATTCATGGGCTAGGCTTGCAAGCGTGTCTTCTTATGTTTGCTACAATGCATCTTTTAGGCCTTGAAAGGCACATTTTTCTATGCGAATGGATGATTTGATTTGAAAGAACCTGGCACCGATGAAGCCTTTGGACTTCCTTTGGGGGCCACTTTCAAGACCAAGGCAATTCGGAATGACGTTATTGAGAAGACTCAACAATGTTTACTGATAAATAAAAAGGAAGATTGGGCAACACCTGGTTGGCTTGAAGAGAATGCGTTTATTCAAAGGTTGTTGGATTACTCTTAACTATGAGCACTCTTTCTAACTTACCTACATATTTTGTCTGTATTTCCACGTCCTTCTATTGTGGTTAATTGCATAGAGAAACTGTAATGGGACTTCCTTTAGGTGGGTTAGGTGAGGAGGTTAGATTTCACCTGGCAAACTAGGCTAAAGTATTTACTTCAATCTTTGAGGGTGGATTAGGAGTTAGGAACTTACTCTTGTTTAATCTTGCACTATCAGGGGAAATGGCTTTGGAGATTTTGGAATGAGAGAGAGTCTTTGTGGAGGTTAGTTGTAGATTCTAAATATGGATGCTTATGGGGTGGGTGTGTTCTAATGAGGTTCAAGGATCTTATTATTATTATTTTTTGATGTCGGAGAACCTCTCCAAGGCAGGGCCCTTCGGACCCACCCCTGTAGGGTAAACCTCGGTCCCGTGCACCGCACTCTCAGAAGTTTCCCCACATGGAATTGGTTAAATCACTGGCTTTTCACCAAGGAGTGTGGCCTCAAATGATTGTTTGCACCCATGAGGTGTTGAACCATGGACCTTGAAGGGAGTGATACTCCAAGACCAAGGCCTTCACCACTTGAGCCAACCCCTTGGGGTGTAAATGGGTTTCAGGAGTGGAACATTAATCTCACTAGGGAGATACAGCTTTTGGAATGATGTGTGGGTGGGAGATATGGCCTTTAAAAATGCTTATCCTAACATTTTCAGAATTGCAAGAGAGAAGGAACCTATGGTGGCTGATGTGAGGGTGGTTAGACAAGGTTCACATGAGTGGAACATTAATCTCACTAGGGAGGCACAAGATTGGGAAGTGAGTGAGCTGGTGGATTTTTTCAACGTCACTACCACGGGTCTAGCTGACGACATGATGGAATGGAGGCCTTCCAAGAATGGGAAATTTTCGGTATACTCTTTCTATGACATTCTTACAGCTTAAGATAGGCCCTATTTTCCTTGGAAGAACATATGGAGGAGTAAAGCACCTCCCAAGGTTGCATTCTTTGTTTGGATAGCAGCTTTAGGGAAGATACTAACCATGGACAACTTAAGAAGGCGTGGACTCATAATTACGGATTGGTACTGTATGTGCAGAAATAGTGGAGAAACGGTAGATCATTTACTATTACATTGTGATTTTGCAAGAGACATGGACTTACTTTTTCAGCAAATTGGGAGTCGCATGGGTAATGCCAAGAACGGTGGTGGAATTACTAGCTAGTTGGAGACAGGGATACCACAGATTGCAGCGGTGTGGAAGATGGCTCCTATTTATATTTTCTGGTGTATTTGGAGTGAAAAGAATGGTAGATTCTTTGAGGATCATGAACGCTCCTCGGAGGAGTTTAGGAGTTTTTTTTGGAAGACTATTTATGTGGGCCATTGCTTTAGAGTTGAATGGTCTCAGCTTCCATAATTTCCTTGTAATAATTTCTAGTTCTTAATTTGGTATACTCATATTTATACCTCTGGTATACTTGGGCTATGCTTATCTTTATCAATACAATTGCTTCTTACTTATCAAAAAAAAAAAGGGTTTCAGTGAATGTTTCATCATCCTATTAAAAATCCTCAGGCAAACAAGAGAAACTACATCAAGAGGAATTACTTGAAGATGATAATGATTCATGATTCGCACATAAGGATCTTATGGGGTGGCATTACAAACAAACATAAGAAAATGAGGGGGGAAGTTCTCTAACCATATTAGATTTAAATGAAGTGCGAGATGGAGCCGTGATTAAAGTCTAGCATGATTTGTGGTGTGATCGTAGGACTCTCAAGGAAGCTTTCTCAAATGTTTACTGTAATGACCCAAAGAAGGCCTAACCTACATCTAGGATGATACTCCAAAAGGACTCGTCAATGTGGCAGACTATATGTACAACTCCAATGGCTCTTTATAGTGGAATGTGAAGCTTATTAGAGCTGTACAGGATTGGGAGGTGGGGGACATCTCAGATTTTTACAGCATGTTGTATGTCTTGAATAGGGAGAGTGGTGGGGAGGATAGGTTCCTTTGGATTCATCCTAGGAACAAGAACTTTTCGGTCAGATCATTGTACAAGGTTATGTCGTATCAACTCTCTAATGATTTTCCTTGGAAGTGCATTTGGAGAAGCCAAGTGCCTGCCTCTCAAGGTTGCTATTTTGGTTGGTTGGCATCTTTTGGGAAAATTTTGACTATAGATAAATTGAGGAAGCATGGTCTAATTATTATGGATTATTGCTTTATGTGTCAAAGGAATGGAGAATCTGTGGATCATCTACTTCTCCACTGTGAAGTGGCAAAGGTTACCTGAGATTTTTTTTTTAAAACGACTTTATTCATAACCTTAGGGGAACGGGGTGTTCAGATTTCTTTAGACAGGTTAGTTTGGCTTGGGTCATGCCCAAAAGAGTAGTGGACCTTTTTTACTCTTAGTCTTAGAGATGATTATGTGGTAGCCCAAAACTTGCAGCAATGTGAAGATGGTTCCTATTTACCCCATATGGTGTATTTGGAGCGAAAAGATTGATAGAAGTTTTGAGGATCATGAACGGACAATGGAGGATTCAGTAGTTTTTCTTCAATACTCTTTGTTTGTGCAACTCATATAGACTTAAATGAGCTCAATTTACCAGATTTTTTTGGTATCATTTTTGCATTATGTCTTTTTTTATATACATCCCCCACGTACTTGGATCGTGTCTTTTGTGCTTTTTAATGAAATTCTTATTTTTTATCCAAAACATTCTTACGTTGATGTCTCTCTATAAAGATGTAGCCTTCTTTTTCTATTGCTAATTCGGTAGATACTTGGGGCAGTCCCCCAATATTTTAGGGGGAGCTGCACCTCATGGAACCAAGGGTACTAATGATTTTTTGTTTGACCCAATAATTGTTGTCTGAGAATGATGGGGAAGATTCTTTCATATTACCCCAAGACCTGCCCAGCTGCGAAACTCATTCAGCATCAGCGCATTACGCATGAAGCTATATGCAAAAACGAGCGCATCATCAGCATATGCTAAATAGGAAACATAGAGTTTATGAAATCTTCTTGAATGGGTGATCCGTTCCTGAAGCTAAGAGTTATGCACTAAAGACCTGACTCCAACTGCAGATCTGCTCCTGAAGCTAAACAGCAAAGAAGATTTATACCTCTGAATCTCTTGTCAGTGTATCTTCTGTTGGGCAATCGATCAGACTATTTATTGTTTGATTGGCTTAGCATCTCTTGAATCTTCTATTGTGCGGTGCCTATGCACATATGCATACCCTTTCAAGAGATTAAAGTTTTGTAGTCTAATTCTTTGTTAGATGTTATTATTTTTTTTTCTGATTTCGGTTTTATTTTATTTTCTTTCCTAGGTCTTTGTGCTTAAATACACTGTGCCTTTTTATAACACAGCTGTAGTTGCCCATCTCCTTATGCTAAATCAAACCATTCCATCCCCCCCCCATGCTTCAAAGAAAAAAAACATATTTTTTATGAGATTTTTGCTACTTACAAGCGGGTGTGGATACACAACACTTATTGTGGACCCATTACAGTTATAAAAAGTCGAAACACAAATACTTTTTTATTTTAGTTTATGTGGTAGACTTCCACATCAATATATTAAGCCATTTAATTAAGAGCTTCACAATTTATTTTGGACATTTGGTCTCAATAGCATTTTTTTATTATTACTTTTACAGATAATCAGGCTGGACAAACATTTATCTCATACCTTACTGCGAAGGTGACATTACTTTGGCCTTATTTTTGTTGCTTTTGTGGCTTAGGCTGGCCTTTTGGTGTCTTGCCCCCTTTTTAGTAGCCAAATTGCAGGTCAATTTCATGCAATAAGGCCCAGGATCAGCATGGAAAATGTATAAAAGATCATTGGGCCATGTTGTAGGTTCTCCATAATAATTTTATGAGCCATTCCTTTAGCCAGTTTAGCTCTTAATACATGATCATTCAGTCCTCAATTTAGTAATGCCATAATTGGAATAACTCTTGATGTTATTAGAAATGCATGGACGGTTCATGCCTGCACAAACAGATGTTTGGGCACATGTATATTTTTGTTTTGTTCATGTTTTGTTGAAGTTTTATGTGACCTCTTGTCAAAAAAGGGGAAAGAAAAGAAAAACACTGTTCTTTAAAGAAGTTATCATTATTCCCAAAGCACTGTTGATGTTCTTCCCTTTTTCCCCTAGATTCTTGACAGCATCCAAGTCTCCATCAGAAATCTTCATGTCATGTACCGTGATATGCAGAGTGACTTAGTAAGTTTATTTCCTTAACATAACTCCCGTTCATTCACTACACCTAATGATGATGGTCCTATGCTTTAGTTCAATGATTTCAAATAAACAGATAGGGATAGATTAAAATTATTTTTTAATTTAGTGTAATATAAGGGGGTCGGGAATAAATACTGATTTAAGTGAAAATTGAGGGTTATTATTATAGAAAATTTGTAATCAAAAGAAAAGAATAGGAGATTGTCATCTATATCAAATGTACTTTATTTTGATTATGGCGCTATCAAATGTCATGATAGTCTATATTTTATAAAACACAAGATCGTTGCCTTTTGGTATATTTTGGTTCAATTATGTACTTATTTTGATTATGGCTATCAAATATCATGGTAGTCTATATTTTATAAAATAGAAGAATTAAATAAATGCTTTGTTAAATTTGATGTAATTGATTGATCACTTGATCGTCATGTTTCATGATGCTCTAATAAATTGAGTTAATCTCATTGTGGTGCATTTGATTGTAAAATTATTTTTATCTAATGTATCTCATCCGGCTATACAATTTGTGGATTTACTTTTATGAAGTCTCTTTGTAAACCTAGTAAGGCTCATTAAATGTGCGTTTTACTTAAATTTGGCATGCTCTAGGCAATGTTTGCGCCTAGGCTCTAGGCAGTAATTGCACTTGAGTGTGGCTACCACTTTTACCGACACTGGATCCACCTAACTGGCAAAACGGAAAGGATAACTCTCCAATAAAAGAGGGAACTAAGAAAGGATGGCTTAATGTTGTATTGGGAATTTGAACCTTTCCTGATTAAGGGGATGTTTGGAAATGTTTTTCATCTCATCCCATCTTATCCCATCTCATTTCCTTCTCAAATATCATTCAAACACAAATACTTTCAAACTTCATTATAACTTTTTCAAACAAATCATTAAAACTTTTTCAAACTTTCAAATAAAAAACAAAAAATAATTCAAAATTTTCAAATCACAAAATGAAAATAATATTAAAAAATAATATTATAACAATATTTTAATTTTATAATATTTTTTTTCAACTTTTTCTCTATCATTTCCCAAAACCCAATAAATACTTAACTCAAACTATCTCACTACTATTCACAAACTATCTTACTACTATTCATAAAATTCTTATCTCACCTCACTCCTCAGTCATCCCCTAAACGTAGGGTATGCTCTCTTTTGTAGACATGTAGCATGCCTTATATGCCTTATAAATATAATAGTGTGTATCTAGTTCCACCAAAGGCTCTCCTCGATATGTTCCGAATTCTGGATGCTAATACATACAAATAACAATGAATACATTTTTTTTAATAAGTAAGAAGAATTTATTAATTCACATAATTAGGCAAGGCCCAAGTACACATGAAGTATACGAAAGATGAACCTAATTACAAGCTAAGCATTGTGAAAAATAGCATAAAAGTCATTAAAACTAGTCTCATTCAATACAATAACCGAAGCTCAAAGTAACAATTTATGAAAGAAAAAGTCCCTAAACCCTCCCTATGAGCATTCCCTATTATCAAAACAACGACCATTCCTCTTGTTCCAAGTACACCACATTAAACATAGAGGCACCATCTTCCAAACAGCCGCATTTGATGACTGCCTTGAATTCCTCTCCAACATGACAATAAATCTACCACCATTCTAGCATTACCCATGCAATGCCAAGCATAGTGAAGATTTCATCCCATAAAGCCTTAACTACTTCACAATGAAGAAGAAGATGATCCGCCAGTTCACTGTTTCTGTTACACATGAAACACCAATCTATTATATAAACGCCATGCTTTCTCAGCTTATTGATTGTCAATACTTTCCCATGGGAGGCCAATCAGCTGAAGAAAGAAACTTTGAGAGGAACATTACTCCACCAAATGCACTTCCAAGGGAAAACAATGGAAGAACGGGTCGACATAACCTTATATTAGGATCTGACCGAGAAGTTCTTGTTCCTTGAATGAGTCCAAAGCAACCTATCCTCCCCTCCAGCCTTCAAATTCAGCGCGTATAGTGTGCTGTAAAATTCAGTAATATCCCCCGCCTCCCAATCTTGGACAACTCTAATAAACCTCATTGACCAAAGTAACAATCCTATAAAGAGAAGAGAAAGAATTCTTCAAGGCAACATTACCGCACCAAATATCGTACTAGAATCTGATTTGTGTTCCTCTTCCCACCTCAAATATGAAATTACTGAAGAAATCTTCCCATCCATTCCGGATAGATTTCCTAACTCCCACACCGTATTGCCCTCTTACTTCATTTGAGCACCAACCTCCCCAAATACTTCAAACTTTAACATCAATAACATTTCTCCAAAGAGCATCCCCATCTATCTCGGGCCCGAGAGCTTCAAGCTGGCGGTTGCTCCGGTCACCTCGCATAGCCTAAGGAGGCGTTTGATCTGATTACCATTGATAATGATTGGCTGTTCTCTCGTATTCCTCCATTTCAAAATTGGTTTCCACAAACCTTTATGTACGCAACATAATAATTGCTACTTGTTTGTATTATGTGGAATATGTACATAGTTTGTACAGACTAGAGCTGTTCTTTGTCAGTGTTGTTCTTATAGAAAAAAAAAAGCATTGCTTCATAGCCGTTGTAATGAAACATTGAAATAACATGTCCTTGAATGTGAACATAATGGTGCAAACTGTAGCCAAAAAAAAAAAAAAAAAAAATAGAGCAGGGGAGAATTGGAACTCAAAGATCTCATTTAGGAGTGTAAAAGGGAGTGAACCTTTATAAGTTGTCACTTTTGAAGAAATACCCTTCACTAATACTATTCCTAGTTGTTTGTCTTGATTAATTCTGTACATTTTTTTTCCTGCTTAATGTTTCCCAGGATCACATTATGTTGGGGTTGAAGTTTTCCAGCTTGACGATAATGAAGCATCGGTAATACTCTTACATTTTCTGGTAGTTGTACTATTTTTCAATATGTTGTCCTCAATAGATTGGTTGGAATCTTACCTTTTACTGAATTTAGGATTATGGACTATCTCCATTTGAAAGAACTATAATTTGTTCCAATATTTGTGTTAAGTGCATATGCACTTAATTTATGTTTGTATAGAGAGATCAGTACAAAAACACACACATATTGATTTAAACATAATACATTTTGTTGTCATTAGGACCATATATCTCTAATTTTTTCCATTTTGTTGTCATTGTCATCATTGTCTAAGTCAATACATTTGACTGGGGTCATCTGTTTGAAGATCATTTGATGGCTTTGCTTAGTGCTATTGAAGTGGGCCACTCTTATCAGGGATTGGCCTCTACTTCTAGGCAATGTGCAAGAGAAAATAGAGGACTGAAAAGACTTTTATGATGTATTAATTATGAACTTTGAGGTGGTAACTTTAATCGTAGTAGTGTAGGGGAGGGTAATGACTGTTTCTTTATGAAGCCTAAATTGATTTCTTGGAGTGTTATAGGCTTGAATGATACTGGCAAATGCCTTAGAATCAAAAGTCTACTTTGGCAATGGAAGAGATATATTATTCGCTTGCAGCAGATTAAATTGGAAAATGTTTCTCTTGAAGATGTGTTCAAAGCCTGTGGGGATCCCCCCAAATAGATTGGTTGTTAGTTAGCCTCTTGAGGGGCCTTTGATGGAGTATTGCTGGTGTGTGACATTAGTGTGAAAGTGATGTGTGTATGGGGGAGCATACTATGGCTTATTCTTTTAGGAATGCTGAAGATGCCTTTGCTTGGGCTTTGGTAGGAGTTTATGGGCCAAATTGCGATTGCAAAAGAAGGTTTCTGCATGAGTTGTCCAACTCCTATAGACTTTATTGGTTTAATTTTCATGTTTGTATTGTGTTTTTTCTCTTTCTATATGAGTATCTAGTACCGACTTTCAATACCCATTGATGAGTGCAGTCCAAGTAACCACATTCCTACTTGAAGTTTCATCAGCCTTAACTAATTTACTGAACCCCTGATAATTACTAATGAAATTATTGTCCACCTATGGGACAGAATCCTGTAAACATCTCACATCCACCATGTAATCTTACAACCTTTTTTAAACTATGAATCAGTCAAAATCAGTGCGCAAGCCAGCCAATACTTAGCCACTAACTATCAAATAGTTGTCAGAAAGATTGCCGTTTGGGTTTTCTTAGGGTATAGAGATATTGCTTTGGTTTCGATAGTGGAACATCGAGTTCAGATCTTTTGTACAAAAAACAATGAAAATTCGTGGTGGCCCTATAATGCTTATTATTTCCTGACCGTAATTTTTCCTGTGGGGAATGCGGGGCTTGTCTTGGCCCAAAAGCTGGCTCTCTACCTTGGTGGGGGTGGGCTGCGGGGAGGGTAGCATCCCTAATTGGTCGTATACTCCATGTATGTTATCGTATATACTAGATAGTCATTCTTACCATGTATAGATGCTAATAGTTAGGAACTTATATGTTGGTTGTTACCTTGTATATTTCTTACCTTGTAAAGAATGGTTGATTGCCTAGTTAATGAGAAGGAGGCTGCGCACATAGCAGACAGGTTTTTCCAAAAAGTTCTCTGAGTATTCTTGGTTCCTTAGCAATTTGACATGGTATCAAGAGGAGGATCATAGTTTTCCTGTCTTCTATGAATTTTTTTTCCTTTCTCGGGGGCTTCTTTGTGTGTTCTTCATTCTCGGCACTGTCTGAGTTTGTGTTTGGCCTTTCGTGTGCTTCTCGGTGCTGTCAGAGTTTGTTCTTGGCCTCTCGTGTGACTATCGGCATTGTCTGAGTTGAAGTCTGGGGTTCCTTGTGATTTTCGGTGCCCTCTAAGTGCTTCTTGTGCATTATTGGTACTGTCTGCGTCGGTTTTTGGCATTCCTAGTGTTTTTCGACCCCGTTTGTTGCTCTATGGGATTTCATCTCATTGTCGGTACTTTCTTTTTTCTGGTTTTTGGGATTTTGACGCAGAGTACTATGTTCTTTTCGACGCAGAGTTATTTTTTTTGGCCTGGGTGTTATCTCCGAATCTAGGACACGTGGTTGTTGTGGCTGCAGCAACTGGGTGTTATTTTTTTTGTAGTTCCTAAATCTTGTCACTGCGGCATCTCTCCGGTGGACGTTCTTGTGGCTGCATCATGTTATCAGATAAGTTTGATTCCTTTCATCTTCGTTTGACTGGCAAAAATTATTCAGCTTGGGAGTTTCAGTTTCAATTATTTTTCTAGGGGAAAGAGTTGTGGGGTCATAGTGACGGGAGTGATCCCGCACCTAGCGATGTAGAGGCTTTGTCTAAGTGGGAAATCAAAGATGCTCAGGTTATGACCTGGATTCTTAGCTCGGTTGAGACTCACCTTGTTCTGAATATGAGGCCTTATAAAACTGCCGCTAATAAGTGGAATTACCTTAACAAGGTTTACAATCAAGACAACACGGCTCAGTGCTTTCAATTGGAGTATGAGATGGCTAATTTCACATAGGGAAGTCTCTCTGTTGAGGAATAGTTTTCTGGTTTTCAAAATTTGTGGGCTGACTATTCAGACATTGTTTATGCTAATGTTCCCGCTACAGCTCTCTCTGCCGTTCAAGTAGTGCATGAAACAAGCCAGAGAGATCAATTCTTGATGAAGCTCTATTCCGATTTTGAAATTGCACATTCTAATCTGATGAATTGTCATCCTGTACCATCTCTGGATGCTTGTTTGAGCGAACTTCTTCGTGAGGAGCAGCATATGGTAACTTAGGCTGCCATGGAACATCGGGCTAATGTTAGTGCACCTGTTATTGTGGCTTATGCAGCACAAGGGAGGAATAAGGGTAGCAACATGCGTGTTGTCCAGTGTTTTAGTTGTAAATTTTTTGGTCATATTGCTCGGGATTGCCCCAAGAAGTTCTGTAACTACTGCAAGAAAAAAGGCCATATCATCTCTGCTTGTCCCATTCGCCTTGAAAGGAAGCAGGTTATTGCTTATCATGCCTCCACTGGTGCCTCTAGCTCTGCTGCACTGCCTGTTGCCTCGTCTGTTGTTCCTATTCTTGCTCCTATAGCCTTAGCAAACCCGAACACACTCACTCCTGAAATGGTACGACAGATTATCATTTGGTTTTTTTTGCTTTTGGGCTCTCAGGTAATCATAAAGTTTCTTCTAAGCCATGATATTTTGACTCCAGAGCCTCTAACCATATGACCAATACGGTTGTTCCTCTTTCCAATGTCAGAAATTATGATGGAACTCTGAAAATTAACACCGCTGATGGCAGTTCTCTACTTATCAGCGCTGTTGGTGATCTTTCCTCTTCCTTAATTGATGTTTTTGTGTCTCCTGACCTCTCGACAAATTTTATTTCTGTTGGTCAATTGGTTGATAATAATTGTAATGTCTATTTTTCCCGTTCTGGTTGTATTGTGCAGGATCAAGTGTCAGGAAAGATGATCGCGAAGGGGCCTAACGTGGGACGACTCTTTCCTTTCTACGTTTCTCCTTCCACCATTATCCCTAGTTTTCCTTTACTTTCTTTTGCATGTAATGTTGTTGGTTCTGGAAATAAGAGGTGGCATAGTCGTCTAGGCCACCCAAACTTTGATGTACTTCATACTTTGTTTAATTCTAATTTATTGGGAAATAAAACATGTTCTTCTCTTGATCTTTCTTTTGATTGTACATCATGCAAACTTGGCAAAAGTAAAGTTCTACCTTTTCCTTATCATGCATCTTGTGCCTCACAATGTTTCGATATTATTCATAGTGATGTTTGGGGGATTGCACCTATTGTTTCTCATGCGCATTATAAGTACTTTGTTACTTGCATTGATGACTTTAATCACTTTACTTGAGTTTACTTCCTACGGGCCAAGGTTGAAGTTTTTTCCTTATTTAAGCGCTTCCTTGCACTTCTTGAGACTCAATTCTTTGCTAGCATTAAGGTCTTGTGCTCTGATTCTGGCGGAGAATACATGTCTAATGAGTTTTAGGACTTTCTTCAAAGCAAATGGATCATCTCTTAGCGTTTTTGTCCTTCGACACTGCAACAAAATGGTGTTGCTGAGTGGAAAAATCGTCACCTTCTTGATGTCGTAAGAACTCTTTTACTTGAATCATTTGTTGCTCCTCGTTTTTTGTATGAAGCGCTTTTTACTTTGGTTCATTTGATCAATCGCTTATACTTTCCTACGTTACATCATGTTTCTCATTTCTTTAAGTTGTTTGGCCATTCTCCTTCATATTCTGATCTTCGGGCATTTGATTGTGTTTGTTTTGTGTATCTCCCTGCTCATGAACAACATAAACTTACTACTCAATCTGTTAAGTGTGATTTTCTGGGTTATGCAATACCTTAAAAGGGTTATGTTTGTTATGATCCCCATACTCATCGTATACGGGTTTCTAGGAATGTGGTTTTTTTTGAAAATCAATATTTATTTCCATCTCATGTTGAGTTGTCATCTTCATTTTTATCTCTTTTGCCTAGCTTCTTTGATTCTCCAATAATTGTGAAAATATTTAAACTTGGTTTTGTGTATGAATGATGTTGTCGTCATGAGTCTGGTTCCATTTCCTCTATGCCCTCTCAAGATCTCAACCCAGCGCCTGATCCTGCTCCTGTTTCCACCACTCTTTGCCGGTCTACTCGTCCTTCTTGACCCCCTGATAGGAATGGTTTCTCATCTCCAATCTCTCTCGTAGCTATTTTATCCTCTATTTCCATTCCTTCTTCCTACAAACAGGCTATGGAACATGAGTGCTGGCAAACTGCAATGCAAGTGGAACTTCAAGCACTTGAGGAGAATCATACTTGGGAAATTGTTTCTTGTCCTCCTACAGTCAAACCTATTAGGAGTAAATGGGTTTTCTCTGTAAAACTTCTTTCTGATGGGTTTTTGGACCGATATAAAGCTTGCCTTGTTGCTCTGGGTAACAAACATGTATATGGGGTTGACTATGAGGATTCATTTGCTCCTGTTGCCAAAATGACCACAGTTCGCACCATCTTAGCTATTGCCGCTTCACAGTTGTGGCAACTACATTAGATGGATGTGAAAAATGCATTTCTTCATGGTGATCTCCAAGAGGAAATCTACATGAAGCTTCCCTCTGGTATGACTACTCCTCATGATATTTGTAAGCTAAGGCGTTCTTTGTACTAGCTCAAGTAAGCTCCTCGGGCTTGGCTTGAGAGGTTTTGTAGTACACTTCTTACCTTAAGTTTTACACAAAATCAGTATGATTCTTCTTTATTTTTCCACAAGTCTGATACGGGTCTAGTCCTTCTCTTGGTTTATGTGGATGATATTATCATTATTGGCATTGAGTGTGGTTTGATTACTAAGCTTCAGAAGCTATTACATGCAACTCTCCATATGAAAGATCTTGGCTAGCTCACATACTTCTTGGGACTGGAGGTCCATCATCGGGCCAATGGTATTTTCCTGAACCAACATAAGTATATTCAAGATTTTATCACTTTGGCTGGGTTTGGAGGACACTTCTTCTGTTGATACACCTATGGAGGTAAATGTTAAATACAGGAAAGATGAAGGGGATCTTTTTGATGATCCTACTCTCTATTGGCGCTTGGTTGAGAGTCTTATCTACTTGATCACTACTCGACTGGATATCTCCTATGCCGTTCATCAGGTCAGCTAGTTTATGTCTTCTCCTTGACACCTTCATCTTGCTGCAGTTCGCCGCATTATCCGCTATCTTTGAGGGTCGCCTATTCGTGGGTTATTCTTCCCTACATGCATATCTCTTCAACTTGTTGCCTACAGTGATGTTGATTGGGCTGGGTGTTCGGATACGCGTCAATCTACTACGGGTTGGTGTATGTTTTTAGGTGATGCCTTAATTTCTTGGAAATGTAAGAAACACGATCGTGTTTCTAAATCATCTACTGAGGCTGAGTATCGTGCCATGTCTACTGCTTGTTCTGAAATTGTATGGTTACGTGGTCTTCTGGAGGAGCTTGGGTTTCCTCAGACTAATTCTACCCCTCTTCATGCTGATAACACTAGTGCTATTCAGATTGCAAATAATCCTGTATTCCATGAACAAACCAAGCACATTGAGGTTGATTGTCATTCTATTAGCGATACCTTGGAGGGTCGGGTGATATCTCTTACATTTTTTCTGATCTCCAAGTGGCCGATGTCTTCACCAAAGCCATGATTGGACAGCGGCATCAATTTCTTGTTGGCAAATTGTTGTTGGTTGACTTACCAGCATCAATTTGAAGGGGATGTTATTGTATATACTAGATATTCATTCTTACCATGTATAGATGCTAATAGTTAGGAACTTATACGTTGGCTGTACCTTGTATGTTTCTTACCTTGTAAAGAATGATTGATTGCCTAGTTAATGAGAAGGAGGCTATAGCAGACAAGTTTTTCCAAAAAGTTCTCCGAGTATTCTCGGTTCCTTAGCAATTTGACATGTGTACTTGGATAACATCTTTTTTTTTTAATAAAACCTATTTATTTATTTAGTTTGTTTTATTTCTTTGGAAAAACTTCTGTAGATGTACTTAGGTTGCAGTATTGTACATACATCTTATCTACCTACTTTTGTTACTGAAATCTCTGGGAACTTATATATGTTTCTGGAACTTGTGAATTCATTGTTTAGATTCTTGACTAGAATAGTAGATTGTAATTCTTAGGCACTCCCTAAGTGTACTTGGCCTTACTCCCATTTTCATTAATGTATAATATTTTACCTTTTTTTTTTTTTTTGGGGGGGGGGGGGTGCGCACTTCGCTAGTATTCTGCTGGCTGCTATTTTGGCAACAATATCTTCTAGCATTTGGGGATGAAGTCTTGGACTGCGAGTTTGTGCTTGCAATCTGTTTCTCTCTCTGAAAGCGCACACACAATGAATGATTGTTAGGTTTCTTTCTTTAGAAATTGTACTCATTATATATTGATTAATCTAGCTTACACTTGATTTCAACTAGGGCTTAAATATAAAGCTTAGAATGCTCGATCTGCAGCATTAGTTGGAAAAATATCTTTTTGCTTTTTATTTGTCGGATTTAGAGGTTGGTTAGCTTGGCTCTAGCTGTAAAGTTACCAAATGCTAATTCTCATGTTCACTTTGTGTCAAATGGCAGTTAATTTGATATTCTCTAAACTTCAGGTCCTATAGTGGATGGGCAAGGGGGGGCCAAGTCAACAAAGTTGTGGAGATAATGGGTTTTGAAATTTATTGTAGCACATTTCAAGGAAACCTGGACTTGATGACTCTGAATAATACTGGGAACTCCAACTTGGTTGATGAAGGGTCTGGAGGAAAATGTTTTGACTCCTTATTTGCACCTTGTGATGTATCATTGTCGCTTTTGGTATGCAATTTTATTTTAAATCGTTCTTTCACTTCGAGTTTTCCTTTTATTTTTTTATTTTTTGTTTATAATTTCATTTGAGTCATAATTGTAACTTGCAAAGTTGAGATTTTAACTGTTTTTTTCCCTTGGATTTCTGATTTAGCTATCCAAGGCATTACCTATTGCTAGATATATATCTTTGTAGATGGTAGCTGACATGTTTGCAATGATATAGTTTCTGTTTATGTATGCAATGATATAGTTTCTGTTTATGTATGCAATGAATACATTTGTATGAAGGACATTAATTTTATTGGTCTGGCTGGCTTGCAGAATATAATATTTCTTGTGTCTCTTGTTGGCAGCCTATACAGAACACATGAAGAAGTTGGTGTCTGAACTCGACACATCAGAATATACACTGATCTTAGATTAAAATTCTTGAAATTGTGTTTTTGCCTTGTCTACTGTAACTGAATGTGTTTGTTATATTTCTACAGTGTAATATATTTGCTTTATCACCTTCCTGGTTGGATTACTTCTTGCTATCGATGAATATGCTTGAATTTGGTACACTTGGTTACAGAAATGGTGGTGGTGGGGGTACACGTTGGATGAGTTGTTTTGGTGCTTGAGATGCAATGTTGGTATTAAATATAGTTTTTCAAGATGCCTTGGGATATTTCCTAGTGGTGTAATCTTGGTTTTGGACATGAATACTTTCTGTTCTAATCTTAGGTTGTCTAGATGCCTTGTTTTTTTTTATTGTCTTAAACTAATTAACTGGCCAAAAAATTGGCTTAGGATAGAAAACTTATTGAGAATGGGGTAAATGTTTGCAAGGCAAGACAAATAATGCTATAGGGGGCAAGGGTTAGAGTACGATGTACAGAACTGTGCACAGTTCATTTAAGAATGGAAACACAGATGGATAGATACCTTTGTTGTGTGTGTATTGAAATGTGAACCCTCTCCCTCAAGAAATTTAGCAATAATATTTGCTTAGTTAGGGCCTGCTTGTGTGCAAGCTATGGGTGGAGGCAACAAGAAGATTTCTTATGGTGGGTCTTATGGTGGGTTATGTAATTTGTTCTGCATTTTACTTAAAAGTGTTTAAGTGCTGAAATAAAGCACTTTGGGTCCTTTCTTTCTGGTTACGTCAAGGTGCTTACAACCCATTTTGAGTTGGATGCATGCATTAACCTTCCAAATACATGCCTAAGGTAACCTTGGAAGCAACTTGAGGTGTTTGTTTTTCGCCTAGTCATTCCCTAATCCAAGAGGAGGTTACACAAGAGGAGGGAAATTATATGCTGTATGTTAAATACTGTACAATATAGGTCACAAGGTACATATCACTATCTCTTCCCAAATATGTGTACTAAATAAGAGACGAAATGTGAGGAGGTGACAAAAGGACAAGTATAATTGTCTTAGGAACAAAATGGCTAGAGGCTTGAATAAAAAAATGATATTAGAAGGTAGTTGTCTAGAAGAATTATGGTGGAACTGTTGGCTTGTTGGAAAGGGAGGTTTAGCTGTCCACAGAGTGAACATTGTGGAAGATGATCCTCTGGGTTGTTTGCTGTGATGCATTTGGAGCGAAAGAAATGACCAGAGCTTTGAAGATAAGGAAACTACAGTGGCGGATCTTATGTTTTTTTTTTTTTTTAAATATTTTAAAAAAACCTTTATCATTGGATAATTGCTCAGTTTTGTTATTCTATTTCTAGTCTTCGTGACTTTATTACTCTTTTCTCATTTTCTTATTAGGCGTTTCTCATATGTATGCCTTGTGTACTTGGGCAACACCTTTGCAATCATTAAGAAGATGTAACTTATAAAAAGCCATGAACTTGAATTTTAAAATGATAAAATATTGATGTGACAAAATCCACCTTTCATAGTAGCCTAGGAACTCCAAAGGATCTTAATCCATATGTCTAAAAGGGATGTACAATGAATATATGATTTGCTATTTTGTTGCCCTTTGGCATTGGGGTTGACCCGATTCTATGGTAGATTTGATTACTTCTTGTGGTAGAAAGTCTGAAAGGGAAAGAGCCTAGTTTCTTGGAGAGCATTTCTTCTTATTTGATGTGGTGCATCTGGTTGGAGAGGAATAACAAGTGTTCCAAGGCAGAGAGACATCATTGAGATAGCTCAAATTGGGTTTTTTAATGGCCTTGTTTGAATGTGTCTTGGCACATCTGCTGTTTTGATTCTCGGGCTCTTTCTTATGTTTTATTGATGTCCTTAACCTTTTAGAATCTGATATGCAGTTATCTTTGTTGTTTTTCATGGGTGGTGCCTTTCAGTATATGTTCTGTGGACATTGATTACCCCCTTTCTGTTTCTGTTTTTTGCTTTTTTTCCCCTCCAAATATAAATTTCATTTCACATGGTATGGAAAACATATTGGTGTTTCTCTGAATGAAGTTGTTAATGTTTTTTCTTTCATGTACTTATAAAAAAATATTGTTTGTTCTTTCATGTAGGTTAACAGATCAGGAAAGTTTGATAAAGATGCTCCACAATATTCTATCACCGCTGAGTTAACTGACTTGGTTTGTTCATTGTTCTGGAAACATTTTAATTAGAAAAAATTCTCGATTGCTTGCCATTTGTGTGGCATACTTCATTTTAACATGCACTTTTTGATTCTATTAGGTTATCTCATTGAATGAGGTCCAGTTACAGCAAATTTTGGTTCTCTGGGATTATTTAGGCACATGTCGATTGAGGGAGAAGTGAGTTCATTATTTTTTCCTACTAGTTTTGTATTATTATTATTATTATTATTATTATTATTATTATTATTGGCTTAGGATAATTATTATTAGTAATGTTATTGTATTTTTTTTTTGATCTTGTAGTATCCATTGAGAAGTTACTCAGTATGGATGACTAATAATAAGAGCTCACTTATCATACTTAGGTCTTTCTCTTCTATATGTCATGTGAACATGGCCTACGCCTATTATTCTCATCAATAAATTATTTACTACTTATAGAAAAATAATAATGATAATAACCGATCCAAAAAAGAAAAATAATAATGATAATATCTCACTTTGGAAATTTTATCTTTTCCCTTTTCCTTTTAGCTGGCGCAGGGGGGTTCCTTTGAGCTGGCATCACTTCAAAAAGTTTTCTTGCTTTTGACATGTAACTTGGGTTTGCATTGCTCTCAGTATTTTGGTATTTGATTTGTTTTTTAAAAAGGGACACTTGTAAAGAAATTCACCTTTTATGTTTGCATTTTTTAGATTCTCAGATAAGTTAATTTACTAAAAGTAAAATTATGCAACAAAGAGAGTTGAAACTTATTTTGACAAGCTTTCTCATTATGGAGGATATAGTGAACTAATGATGGCTGGAAGTCACTGTTTAGTGATTGGAAACCCATCTGAAACAGAACTTCTAAGAGTTGATACCTTGCAGCTGACATGGGGGATTGCTTGCCTGCCTGCAATAGCGTGGAGAGGATGCATCTGTTTTTTGTTCTTCAGTTTTGGCACTGATGGGTGGCTAATACATCTGGGGCTGATTAACCTATTAAAAAAAACATCTGGGATCCAACTTGCATCATCAAGAGTTTCTGACCTTTTTTGTCTTCATTTGTAGATAATGTTACTTTGTGTCTGACTCTCCTATATACTTGTAGACCTATAGATAACCTGTGTGAAAACTCAGCTAGCCTTGTACTCCAATTGCTTCAAGATTTTTATTTTGGCAGAAGATAAGAATGGAACATTTGATTATTGCTCTCATTGCCCTTGTTGTTCTTTTTATTTTTACTTTATTGTCCATTTTTGGGTGAGATATTTTAGGTTGCAACTTGTAAGCATTAGTAACGTCTGATGCTCAAAAAGGGGATATATCTGATGTGATAGCATCGACCTATGTAGGTATGGACGTTATCGTCCCTGGTGTTGTCCTTTATCAAAAAAACTGGAGGGTTGGCAGATATTGTGGTGGCAGTATGCACAGGAATCTGTCCTATCCGACATTCGTAAGAAATTAAAGAAAACTTCATGGAGATACCTTGGACAGCGGCTGTAAGTATATAATTTGTTGAGATGTAAACCTTATTCTGGAAATTGTGCATTTTCAACAAGCATAAGGTTTTATTTGATTTGGTTCTTATCTTGCACGTTTTTTACCGTATAACAAGCAAAGGTACTGTGTGCATGTGTATCCTGAAGGTGATTTTAATATTTCTTTTACAGTGTCATGTTCTACACATGGTTTTAGTTTTTGGCAAAGCATGTTTAGTGTCTTCATCTACTGCCCCAAGTTCCAAATAAATTGCTGCTAGTGGTAAATGGCATCTTGTTCTCCTGTGAATAAGCATGTTTAGTTTTCAATACTTTCTTTCTTTGGGCAGCTACTATAGATTTTGATTGGCTCATTTCATGATTCCGTTGTCTCTATTTCCATATCTATTTTTAAGTGTTTCTCTTGTATATTGCCTGTGTATTTGGGCCACGCCTTCTGCCTGTAATTTTGCTTATATGCCTCTTTTTTTTTAAGATAAAGCATTGGTTAGAGCATTGGCAATGGTCTAGCCATTGCCAAAGCCAAGTGCAAATTTTACCTTTTTTTATCACAAAATTTCTACATTGAACTAGCTATAGCCATATATTTTAGTTTTGAGTTACAGTAATTTTTCCCACCTAGCTATATTTGGCTATACACTATTGAAGGACCAAATGAATTTTTTATTATTTTTTCTCAATTTCCCTCCCTTTCCTTCCCTTTTTGGTAATTTTTCTTGCCAAATTACTTTTCTTTTATGATAAAGTTTCTAATTGAGGGTATATTTATTTTCTATCATTATTAGCTTAATACACAATATAAAAATATAAATAGCAAAAAAAAAAGGTTAGCAAAAATTAATTTGTTGGTTTCAAGAATTGTTGTATAATTTTTTTTTATCAAATATTATTAAAATATATGAAGTATATTTAAAAATATGAAAAAAAAAATTTGTCAAATATTATTAAAATATATAATATAATAATATTATTTTGACTTTAAAATGGCTAGTCCAATGTGGACTTAGATAGTCAAAAGTTAATACAATAGCTAAAATGTAAGATTTTAGTCAAATTTTAGACTTGGCAATGGCTAGTCCATTGCCAATGCTCTTAGTTAATCAAAATGACTAACAAGGGAAGGGCGAGGTCACTTTTTTTTTTTACAGGTAAACAAAAATTTTATTGATCATAAAGAATAGGCATAGCCAGAAGGAAAGGGCGAGGTCATACGTTAAATCCTACAAGGATGTTTGCATAATATTTACATATTCAAATAAACAACCATAGATAGTATTTATTTTGTGTTTGATTGAAGGGTAGTCTCAATTTCTTTTCAGTTAGCTTTCTGGTACTACAATATATGTGACGTTCCTATTGGAGAACTCATATGTCCTTTGTATTCATGGAGGATAGTTTCCACTTGATTTTTTTATTTATTTATTTTTTATCAGTAAATTGGAATTTTATTAAATATAGGTGAAGCCAAGTACATGGGACATATATAAGAACCACACCTATGCATGACTGTCTAAAGATACAAGAAAATCATGTACGTTCATGCCATTAAAGTCTATCACAATCGACCAATGGAATAATGTATGAAGAAAAAAAGTTCTAATCTCGTCCATTGTCCGTTCACAATCCTCAAAGCTCCAACCATTCCTCTCCATCCATATGCACCACCATAGGCAAATCAGTATCATCTTCCACATAGCTGTGATTTGAGAATTACCTCAAACGCCTTGCCAGCTGGCCAAAAAGTCAACAACCCTTCTTGGCATTACCCAAACAAGTCCCACCCTGGTAAACCTATCATTCCATAAGCTCATGGCTACATCATATAGCACCAATCCAATACCATCAATCGGCTTTTTCTTATATTATCTAAGGTAAGAATCTTCCCTAGTGAACCCGTCCATACAAAAAAAGAAGCTTTTAGGGGGCCTTAGTCTTCCATATGTTCTCTTTGAAAAGAGTAGAGGGGGTAGGTGCACAGAGACGGGAAGGTGATGGCAGAGGTGAGTATGGGCATAAGGATATTTTGAAGGATTTGCGGGATATGCATGTAGCGCTGGAAGAGATGGCTGCTAGAGTCAATGGGATGATACGGTGCGTTTTGGGTAAAGATGTTATGGGCTCGAATTTGGGCCTGGGCAGTGGATTGGAGTCTGAAGATGCAGACAAGGCTCAGCCCAAACCTTATTCCGGATCCATGCCCAATCAACCGAAAGCTCTGGTGTGGAGGAAGAAGCCGCTGCTCGAGGCGGACCCAGAGGGGGGTGGGTCAGGGCCTCTGACGTCGGCGAAGCCTCAGATGGTGTCGACGCAGGCTCTCGTAGCTTCGATGGAAGTTATACCGCCTGTAGCAGAAGCTGTTAAGCACGGAGGGGCAAAACTAGATAGTTCTGGCGTAAGAGCTGAATCAAATGTCTCGGATCCTACACAGACTCAGTCGAAGGTAATAGAGAAGGAGATCCCGAAGTCAAACGTGAGGAATAAAGTCGTTTCTCTCGGGAGCAAAGCCAAGACAGTCTCGGCTCAAGACCGAGACTTTGTTTCGGAGCCGATATCAGCTCAAACTCCCCCACTATTGGCACAGACTCTGCCGATAGGCACATTGGAAATTTCGGAGGAGCTTCAGATGGTTTTGGAGGTAGGGGAAATTGTGGAGGATGGTGAGGGACAGTGCGAGGCTTCTGAGCGACAAAATGAGCTGGAAGGTCTGAAAGAGCTGAGGGGTAATTGTTCAGAAGAGCTGGAAGAGCAAGCTAGGATGGTTTTGGTGCCAGAACTCGAAGTAGCTGTTTATGAGGAAGAGATGGATAGTTCATCTCCATTACAAATGACTCCTCTTCAGATTGTGTCAGAGGAAACCTCAGATTGGGTCTTTAAACAAGTGGAGAAAATTCAAAGCTGTGTGGGTCTTTTTTATGAGGGGTATGAAGATCAACTGAGGACACTTTTAGTTGCTATTGAAGCTGGTCGGTCCACGGCAGAGCAGTCTTCTATGAAAAAGAAGCGGGAGTTGAGAAGATTACATTGTTCCATTAATTACGACAATAAGGAGGGTACCTCAGGGAGGAATCGATTTAAGGGGAGGGATGCCATATCTGTTAATGAAGCCTAAAATTATGTCGTGGAATGTAAGGGGGCTCAATAACGTCAACAAACGCCTTCGCATCAGGTCTATTATTCATAGCTGGAAGATTGATGTTGTTTGTCTTCAAGAAACAAAATTAGTGACTGTGGACAGAAATGTTATTAGGAGCTTGTGGAGAGGTTCTTTTGTAGGCTGGTCTTATCTAGCCTCTTCAGGTGCTTCGGGTGGAGTCTTAGTCATGTGGGATAGTAGAGTTGTTAAGATGGTAGAAGAGTGTATTGGAAATTACTTGGTGGCATGTGTTTTAAGGAACGTGGAAGATGGGTGGTCGTGGGCATTAGCAAGTGTTTATGGTCCTATTAGGGATCGGGATAGGATCATGATGTGGGATGAAGTCTCAGGGTTATACTCTTTGTGGGATCTTCCTTGGTGTATTTGTGGGGACTTCAACATTGTGCGATTCCCAAGTGAAAGGGCGGGTCTTTCTTCAATAACTGCAGCAATGGAGGCTTTCTCTCAACTGATTTTCGACTTGGAATTGCTGGATTTGCCGTTGGTGGGGGATGAACATACGTGGTCCAACTCTAGAGGCAGCTCAAGACTAGACAGATTTTTAGTTTCTTCGTCGTGGGAAGCTCATTATCCGAAGTTGTGTCAAAAACGGTTCCCAAGGATAGGATCTGATCACTTCCCCATTATTCTTGAGTGTGGGGGTATTCATGAGGGCAAACGGCACTTTAAATTCGAGAATATGTGGCTAGAAGTGGAGGGCTTTGTCGATATGGTAAAAAATTGGTGGCTGTTGTATCAGTTTGTGGGGACTCCTAGCTTTGTTTTGGCTTATAAACTTAAAGCTTTAAAAGCTGATTTGAAGACTTGGAACAAGGAGGTTTTTGGGAATGTTGAGCAGCAGAAAAAAACCCTTTGGGATGAGCTCCAATCCTTGGAAGCTGATGGGGATAGTGAGGAGAATTTGACTAGGTTGAATGAAGTAAAAATAGATCTTGAGAGGGTTCTTTTGAGGGAAGAAATATCATGGAGGCAAAAGTCGAGAATTCTTTGGCTCAAAGAGGGGGATAAGTGTACTAGTTTCTTCTACAAAATGGCTAATTCTCATAGACGTAACAACGCTATCGAGATGCTAAAAGCTGAAAATAATCTCCTTACATCACCGGCTGAGATCCAAGAGCATGCTGTGCAGTATTTTAGTTCCCTCCTTAGTGAGACGGAAGATTGGAGACCTAAGATAGATGGTTTGAACTTTGCAGCGGTGGATGCTTCTTCAAAAAGCTGGCTGGAAAGGCCGTTCGAAGAGATTGAGGTGCATCGGGTGGTGTGTGGAATGCGGAGAGACAAAGCTCCCGGGCCGGATGGCTTTACTATGGCATTTTTTCAGGAATGTTGGGACTTTGTGCGGGAGGATGTGATGAAAGTTTTTCATGAATTCTATGAGTTTCAGAAGTTTGAGAAGAGTTTGAATGCCACTTTTATTGCATTAATTCCAAAAAAAGTGGGTGCTTCGGAGTTGAAGGAGTTTCGCCCGATTAGTTTGGTAAGTAGTGTCTATAAGATTATTTCAAAGGTGCTAGCAAATAGAATGAGCAAAGTGATGGGGAAGATCATTTCCAATTCTCAAAACGCTTTTGTTAAAGGACGACAAATTATAGATTCGGTGTTGATTGCAAATGAATGTGTAGATAGCCGCATACGGGAAGGAGTTCCGGGGGTCCTTTGTAAGTTGGACATAGAAAAAGCATATGATCATGTAAATTGAAATTTTCTTTTGTATATGCTTAGAAGATGCGGTTTTGGTGATAAGTGGTGTGGCTGGATAAGTCACTGTATTTCAACAGTTCGCTTTTCTATTCTTGTTAATGGACAGCCTTGTGGGTATTTTCCGAGTTCTAGAGGTTTGAGGCAGGGGGATCCCTTATCTCCCTTCTTGTTTGACATTGTTATGGAAGCTTTGAGTCGAATGGTGGAGGCAGTGGTAGGAGAAGGATTTATTTCGGGATTTTCAGTGGGAACCAATCCTAGTGGTCCCTCTACTATATCACACTTGCTCTTCGCTGATGATACTCTCATATTTTGTGAGGCTGTTGGGGAACAAATTCAAATTTTGAGAGCTGTTCTGCTATGTTTTCAAGCCATCTCGGGATTAAAAGTGAACTTAAGTAAATCGGAATTGGTACCGGTGGGAGAGGTTCATAATATTCATCACTTGGCTGAATTTCTGGGGTGTAAAGTTACTTTGCTGCCCATAAAATACTTGGGATTACCGTTAGGGGCATCTTTTAAGGCCAAACATATTTGGGATGGTGTGATCGAGAAGATAGAGAGGAAGTTGGCAGCTTGGAAAAGGATTTACTTATCTAAAGGGGGTAGGATTACTCTTATTAAGAGTACTCTCTCTAATATTTCAACTTACTTCCTTTCTCTATTCCCTTTACCTGTTGGTGTGGCCAATCGTATTGAAAAATTATATAGAGATTTCCTTTGGGGAGGTTTGGGAGAGGAGATCAAAACTCCCTTAGTAAGCTGGAAAAAAATCTGCCGTCCGATTGCTGATGGAGGTCTGGGTATTCATAGTCTTTGTAGCTTCAATAAGGCGTTGTTGGGGAAGTGGCTATGGAGATATCATGGGGAAGAGGAAGCATTGTGGAGGGGGGTGATTGATCGCAAGTATGGTAGTGATTGGGGAGGATGGTGTACCATGGAGAGTAGGGATTCGTATGGAGTGAGTTTATGGAAGTTTATTAGGAAAGGTTGGGGTCGCTTCCTAAAACAAGTTAACTTCTCGGTTGGTGATGGCTCAAAAATCAGATTTTGGTATGATGTTTGGTGTGGGGATATTGAATTATTTCGAGCATTTCCGGCTGTTTTCAGGTTGGCAACTAATAAGCAAGCTTCAGTTTCCGACATGATGGTATCTTCCAATGAAGTGGTGCTTTGGGATGTAGGCTTCTCAAGATCTGTCCAGGATTGGGAAGTAGAAGAGGTTACTGAATTTTTTAGACAGTTGTATTCAGTGGTGTTAAAAAGACAGAGCAGGGACCAACTTTGTTGGAATCAAACAGCCTCCAAGAAGTTTTCAGTTCGGTCTTATTATAAAGTGATACTTAATCAGCACCATATTGGCTTTCCTTGGAAGAGGATTTGGAAGGCTCATGTTCCGTCAAAGGTGGCTTTTTTTGTATGGACAGCAGCAATAGGGAATATTCAGACTATTGACAACCTGAGGAAGCGTGGAATGATTGTTGTGGATTGGTGCTTTATGTGCAAGAAAGAAGCGGAATCAGCAAACCACCTTCTACTTCATTGTGAAATGGCTAAAGTGCTATGGGATGGTGTGTTTGGAAAGGTTGGGCTGTGCTGGGTTATGCCAGAAGCAGTGGTGGATTTTCTAACATGCTGGACTAACTTTCAAATGCATACTTGTCCCCAAGTGGCAGCTGCCTGGAAAATGCTGCCTTTGTGTATTATGTGGTGTATTTGGTGGGAGAGAAATGAGCGGTGCTTTAATGATCGGGAACGCAATAGAGATGCATTTTGGAAGTTTTTTATAAGTACTCTAATTAGCTGGTTCTCTGCTATTGTACTGAAGGGAGGGGATGTAAACGCGTTCTTGTCTTCGTTTTTCTAAGTTCTAGAATGTATTAGGTGTTTCTTGTGTATACTCCCTGTGTACTCGGGCTATGCCTATTACATTGTTATTAATAAAGCTATTACTTATCAAAAAAAAAAAAATGTTCTTCCATGGGAATGTTCTTGTAGAATGTGTCATGAGGGACTTGTAGTATGATTGTACAGTAAAATTCCCCTTCTTGGATTTTGACCTCATAATCTTATCTGCTCCTCCAATCACTCTACAAGTATAGACAAGGTTGAAGAAATCTGTAAATGTGTCAATTTTCCAATCTTGGGCCTAAGGAAAGTGATATTCCACTAGAGAGATCCACGAGCTCTGCTATGGAAGCCTCCTTTCTTTGGGCGATGTCGTATAGTGTTGGGTAGGCTTCTTTGAGGATTCATTCTCCACACCATAGGTTATTCCAAAATTTAATTCTGGAACCATCCGCAACTGCAAAATGTGTGTATCGATGAAGATTGCTCTAGCCTCTTCTTATTTTTTTCCAAAGCCCCACCCCATGTGATTTGCTCATCTCATTCGAGCTCCATCCTCCTCACAGTCCACCATATTTTAACTCTATAATCACCCTCCATAAACCCTCATTGCAGTATCTCCACAGCCATATACTCAATAAAGCCTTGTTGAAAACCAACAAATTCTGAATTCCTAGCCCGCCTTCTTGTATAGAGGTACAAACCGTAGCCCAATTCACCAAATGAATCTTGACTTCTTCGTCTGTTCCCCCCAAAGGAAGTCTCTTTGCAATTTCTCTATCCGGTGAGCCACTTTGCGTGGTATTGGAAATAAAGATAAGAAGTAAGTTGGCAGGTTGGATAGAGTACTTTTCAATGTAACTCTATCACCTTTGGACAAATACACAGTTTATGCTCAATTTTTTCCAACACTCCATCCCAAATAGACAGCAATTTAAAGGATGCACCCGTTGGAAGACCGAGATACTTCATTGGCGAGGTGGAGATTTTGCATTCCAGCATATTGGCCAAGCTCAAAACACTTGCAACATTTCCCACTGGAACTAATTCTGACTTGGCGAGATTCACTTTCAAACCCAAAGCCGCTTCAAAGCAAAGTATAAGAGCTCGCAAGGCTTGAATATGATTATGACTAGCCCCACAAAAGACAAGAGTATCATCTGCAAATAAGAGGTAAGTCATCTCAAGTGTGCCGATTCTTGCCTCCCCTACGACAAATCCAGATAAAAATCTACCTTCCACAAAACCTGCAATTATTTTACTAAAAGCTTCCATTATGAAAACAAAGAGTAATGGAGATAGGGAATCACCTTGCCTCAAACCCCTTGAACTTCCAAAGAAACCATTGGGGTACCATTCACCAAGATAGAAAAATGTACGGTGGAGATGCAAAATTTGATCCAAGAGCACCATCTCGCTCCAAGTCCACACCTCTCGAGCATATGTAACAAAAAATTCCAGTTTACACAATTATATGCCTTCTCCATATCAAGTTTGCATAATAACCTAGGCTCACCCGACTTGATGCGACTCTCCAAGCATTCATTGACAATGAGAACCGAATCAAGGATTTGTTGACCTCAAATGAATGTATTTTGGGGCTTGGATATGATCTTCTCCAATACTGTACTCAATCGGATAGCCAATACCTTCGAAAAGATTTTGTACATTCCACTCACCAAGCTAATAGGACGAAAGTCCTTAATCTCCACCACCCTAGGCTTCTTTGGGATAAGAGTAATGAAAGTAGTAGTAAGGTTTTTTTCAGTAATACCTCGTTCATGAAACTCTTGGAAGAAGCTCCTCCCAACATGCCTTAAAGAAGGCCATAGAGAACCCATCAGGCCTGAGCTTTGTCACCGGCCATACTTCTCACCACCTTGCGAATCTCCACCTCCTCAAAAGGCCTCTCTAGCCAACTTGCTTCTTGCTGATCGATGTAGTTGTGCATAGTAGTTAGTAATATGATCCATGATCTCAGATAGATTCAATGTAATCCTCCCATCTACCAATATGGACTCAATGATATTGTGTCTTCTATGTGAATCAGCCATGCGATGGAAGAACTTAGTGCAATTATCCCATTCTTTTAGCCATAAAGCCCTCGATTTTTGTCTCCATGAGATCTCTTCCATTAAAGCCATCCTTTTAATATCCGAGGTGACTTGCTTTTTGCGAACCTTTTCTTCTTTTGAAAGCCCCCCCCTCCTCCTCCACGTCCTCCAAACCCTGTAATTCGTCGAGGAGGGACTTCTTTTGGTGTTCCACATTCCCAAACATTTGCTCATTCCACTTCTTCAAGTCCTCCTCGAGAGCCTTTAACTTACAAGCCAGCACATAACTCAGGTTGCCTTGTATGAGATAGGACGACCACCATTGTCTAACTCGCTCAACGAAGCCTTTGGATTTCATCCACATGTTCTCAAACTTGAAATATATTTTACCTCCCTTGTGCCTCTACAATCAATCAGAATGGGGAAGTGATCCGAACATAATCTTGGAAGCCATTTTTGGATTAAATCCGGAAAATATGCTTCCCAATTAGGCAAAATGAGGAATCTATCAAGTCTTGATCAAGTTGGGTGTTCTCTATTATTGGACCATGTGAATGTGTCACCCACTAGAGGAATATCCGGAAGATCTTGCTCATAAATAAAGTCTAAAAAATCTGTCATTGCTAAGCTAGAGCTAGGTTCTGCTATTTGTTCAATTGGGAAGCGAGTGACGTTAAAATCTCCCCAATGCACCGAGGGAGGCTCCATAAGCTACAAAGACCAACTAATTCATCCCACATGCCTCTTCTCTCAGTATCAGTATTGGGACCATAAACACCGGCAAAGGACCATTGATACCTATCTTCCACATTTGTGAAAGAAGTAGCCACCGTATAATCCCCCACACACTTATCTGTTTTTTCCACCACCCTTTTATCCCACATTATCAAGATGCCTCCCAAAGCCCCCTTAGACGGCAAATGCGACCACCCCACATGACAACAATTCCACAAACTCCGTATGATGTTATGGGAGATGAGTTCCAGTTTTGTCTCTTGTAAACAGACAACATCCACTCTCCAACTACGAAGCTGGTTTCATACTTTGGTACGCTTCTCTAATTTGCTCAACCCCCTTACATTCCAAGAGACCATTTTGAGCTTCATAAAACCACCGATTTTGCCCTACCCTTCATCCCACCATGACTCACACTTCCTTCATAATTTACTGAAGAAGTAAGTCGCTTTAATTCCCTTTCCCTTTTTTGGCTGAATGGCTCTTCATGGTTGCATTGGACTGCCCAGCTTCGATGGCAGCAAGTAAGGCCAAGAAGTAATCTTTATAACTGAAACATGCGAGCCTGACACAAAATTGAATCTCCTTGGCTTTAAGTAAAACCCAATCTGATGCTAGTTGTTCTTTCAGTGGGGACATTAAGGAGAGGTTTGGATTCAGAGATGAGTTGAGATGGTTTGTGAATAGTAGAATAAAAGTTGAATTATTTATTATATTTGGTGTGGAAATTTGGAAAAGTTGTTTTGGGATTTAAAAAAGTTGAATTGTTTATTATATTTTATGTGAGAATTTGAGAAAGTTGTAATGATGAGATGAGATGAGTTGAGGTGGGTTTTGAATCCAAATATCTCCTAAATTCAATGGAGTAGGCTCAACCCAATGATCATCAGCTCCCATATTTCCACTTGCTTCTTAGGCTTTGTTCTTTTCAAGATTCTATGGGAGTTGAATCCCAATTGCAGCATTATTTGATTTTTTTTTTCTCTGTTTCTGGGATGACTTGTATCAATTCACTTCATAATATAATGGAAACTCCAGTCACTTGTAGAGGTCACAACTCCAGAAAAACTATGAATAGTGACCACTTTCTTATAGTGGTAATCCTAAATGTTTTCACAGTTTAGAAACAGGATCGGCACACCCATTGAGAGTTTGATATGCATTTGGTCAGGAGAAATTGTCAAGTAGTCCTTTTGGCTGAGGATGTTGGGTTTGGAGTTGATGATTTGGTGGGAGTGATTGATAGGAGGGACGGTAAAGCAATTGCTGGAGGTTCTGGAGATCATATGGTTTATCTCTGATGTTTCTCCTCAAAGCCCGTTTTATATGGATGTTCATGCGTGTGTTAACTGTGGTCAGGAAGTGTGCATAAACCTTCATAAAGTAGTGGAAGCAATGGATTACTGGACATGTCAATCTTTTTCATGAATATGAGCGATGTTAGTATTTTTTGGGTGTATCTTTTGCGGGCATCTCAGGGGAAGTAATTGCTTGTAGGACCCAAAAGAGCTTGAATTACCCAATGTACACTTGCGTGGAACTCTTTGCCGAGGGCCTGTGCACTCCCGGGATTAGTCAGGATGCTATTTCCGGACACCCGGTGCCAATAAAAAAAAAAAGGTTTTTTTTTTAGGGTGGCATGTGTGAAGAGTTTGTCTTCCCTTGGAAGAGTATTTGGAAGGTTAAGGTGCCAAATAAGGTGGAGGTTGTTTCCTTCTATAGCATCCCTTGTGTTGATTCATTTGTTACTCCAATGTCCTATTGCTTATTAAATGTGATCTCTTGTTCTCAATGTTGAGAATCACATGGGTCATACCCAAGACACTGGTAGATTTGCTAGCTTGTTGGAATGGAATGTCGTGCCATTATGTCCTTTGTCTTGGAGAGAGAAATTCATCAACAATTGACTAATTGAGTTTATTTTGGCTCTCTCTATTCTTTTCTTTTTTTTTTCTTTTTTTCTTTTGCAAATCCTTTTTTTAAATGGATAGGGAATTCTAACAGTTCTTTTGTTTTGTTGAAATAATTTTTTGTAATCTATGATGTTATGTTTAGGCTTTTCTCTTGTATTATTGTACACTCCATGTGCACTTGGTAAATACCCGTCTTTTTCAATGAGTTTTGGGTGTGATGCTTGGGACCATGACAATTTCAATATATTAGGTGGGAAATATACCTTAATAATTTTGTTTCTCTTGTATAATTACTTTGTGGCAGGTGTGGCCTACCTATTCGATAATTTACCTATTTTTAATAGGAAATATAATTGTTTGAACATTTTAGTCTTGTAAATTTAGGTTTTCCAGTAAAAATTCTGAGTGTGTATATGTATATATATATTTCCCTTTTTTTGTCTGAATACAGAAGTTATCGCCGGAAATATGTAAATCTGTACAGAACTAAATTGGAGTTTCTTCGACAAGAACAGGTGATGTTACTTTCCTCGATGAAACATGTGTGTGGTCTTACTTTCTGGCCAAACGAATATTTTGACTTTTGTTAATATTTGTTTATCTGATCTGTTTCCCATCCTCTGTCAATGCTAAGGGGCTCTCACATTTGCCAAAAGTGTTTTTTTTAGATGTTGGTGACGATGCCTCTTGTGTGTGGTACAACTAGATTCTGTATTGCACAGTGTTGGATACTTATTATAGCTTGAGGAAACGAGTTGACTCAGTTGTTGAAATTCTGGCTGAATTGGCTACACTATTTGTCATGTTGTAAAAAAAAAATAGAAGCTTTTGCAAATGCCATTTACGTTCCTTTTTTTTATCAATTGCTGATCCTTTTTTTAGTATGGTAGAAGGTTCTCACTGTGGATGCCTTAAATTTTATGGTTTTGATATGTGGATTTTAATGTCATATTGATATGGCATTAGTGTGTCGTCCATACTTTCTCACCTGCTAGCGAGTTAATGCTTTTCAATTTGTATTATTAGTCAATTGATGTAGATATAATTCGGGAATTGGAGCAAATGGAGAAAGAATCAGATATTGATGATATTTTAACTTATAGAACTGCTGCCGAACGTGAACTGGAGGTATGAGTTCTGCCGATATGTTGAGTTTGAAATTAAATGCATATACTGTTCAGTGAATTTTTGAAATAATTTTTGGAAAAGCAGCATCCGTCTGAAAAAATTTGATCTCCCTGGCTTCATTTTATGTTTTCAGACAGTAGGACCATTGTCTTAATTTTTCATGTTTAATGTGCTACAGGAATTTTCCTCGAAGTCTTGCACATCCAGCATGGGAATGAATGATTCTGGTATTAGTGTGGAGAAGTCACGAAATGATGACTATTCAATAGGCAAATCCCAAGGATGGTTAAATTGGCTCTCTCGTGGTATGCTTGGTGCTGGAGGAACAGATGATTCTAGTCAATTCTCTGGTGTTGTTTCTGAAGAACTTATAAAGGTACCCATTCTCATTGTCTCCTGCTTAAAAAAAAGAAATTGTTGTGAAAAGCTAACATCAACCTCTGGCTTTGAGCTATGTTATGGGAAGTCACCGCTGCCACCCTTATCCAGTGACCATTCTGAGTTTTTGTACAGGATATTTATGAAGCAACCGAATTCCGTCCTAGTCTTTTATCCAACGGTGATGATGTTGCGAATGATAAAACCTATCTGTTTGCAATCAAGTTCAGCATTTGTCAGATTTCTGCAACACTGAAAAGCATGTATGGATGCCCCTCTTCCGTACTCTCTGGACAAACATTTATGTTGTGATTTCTTGCACATAATAGTGAAATCAACAGCCTCCATTACCAGTTTCTTATGCCTCTGCTCTTGGCATGACTCAAGCGCAAGCAACCTGACTAAAAAAGTTACTTTGGAAAGCACTAGCATTCTTACAATGGAGTTTAAGATAATCGATGGATTCACCACTCTTACATGTGCAGCACCAATCAATAACAAAAATAGGCATTTTCCTTAGCTTATCAATGGCGAGAATATTTCCTTGGCATTCTTGAAATTAATATTTTCTGACACTCATCTGGGCTCAAACCTCCAGAGTAACAAATGGGTTGGGCAATGTCATACTTTTGGTTCAGGCTTGTTTAACAGACATGCCTGAACTTGCAGCCACCATGGATCTGTTGTATGTGCCTGAATTTTTTGAGTAGTCTTGTTAATTTACAGCCCTAATTGCATCTGTGGTTTGTGACACACTCTCTCTCAGTCCATCTAATTTCCAAAACCACTGCTATGGGTTTTTAATATTAATTAGGTACACAATTGAGAATCATGGTGTCCATGAAAATTATAATTTTCTATAAATTATATTGTTTGATAGCTCCTTCATATATAATTTCTAGCTGTTTAAAAATATCAGCTCCTTAATCTGCAAGTTGAACTTGTAACTGCTTGGGTCCCAGCTGATTTATAAATGTGCCTGACCATAAGATTTGCTCATAACCTATTTATCATCGGTACTTCTCAAAAGAAAAAGAAAAGACAAAGAAATAACCTCTTTGTTGCTGGCTTGTACACTTTCATCACATTGGTCTAATCAATTAAACAAATGGGCTGAGCAATCTCGTACTTTTGGTTTGGGCTTGTTTAACAGACATGCCTGAACGTGCAGCCTCCATGGATCTGGTATGTGGGCTCTAGCTTTCAATGTTAATATAATTATTGGGGTTGGTCATGTGTGGTTGTTTATTTTCTTTTTCATTAGTTTCTCTGATTCAATTACCATGTACTTCAATTTTTCAGGAAGTGCAGGCAAGGAGTTGCTGATTTATTTCTTCATGGAGTAACTATTGAGTGTAAACTTTGCAATGAATGTGCAACCATCACTGCCGTGGTTGAGTCGGGGGAGATGGTTTATCCATGTAGCAAGAAAGTCATTCTACTTATGAAAATGGTTTGTAGCTCTGCATGTCTTCTGTACATCTGGCCTTTATTTAAAATTTTGTGGAAAATAATGTGCACTTTTTGGCAAGAAAGTGCACATTATGCTTAAACCAGTTGCCTCGTGGATGCTATGCACAATGATAACACTTATGAAACTTCTGTGATTGACTTTATTTATTTGTAGCCCATTTTTGAGGAAGTAGTACTGGATAGTAAGCATCCCTCCTGTACCATCCAGGTGGATGTGACACCCGACCGTGACGTTGAATTGTCGGTAAAGGTATTTCTCCATTTGTTACTCTTAATCCAATGGTCTAAGCGAATGAGTCTTCACTCTTTGTTTCTTGCCTTGTTTTGGTTCATATTTCTTTTGATTCAACTTCTTACTAACAGACTCACATTATTCTGCCTGGGTGGTGTTTAAAGCCTGACTTCACTTAATAATTTTTTGAGATTGGGTTACACACACCACCATATTACTTAGATTTCTCTACCTTGTTGCTCATAAAAAAAACTTCTAACAGTTTCTGTATAATGAACTTTGTCTTCAGGGCATGTTTCAGCCACTTGAAGTTACTTTTGATGCAGAATGCCTTGCGAGTTTCATGAATTTCTTTGATGTGTTAAAATCCATAAGTTTTCAGCATGAAAGGGTAAGCATTACTTTTTCTTATAAGTAGCCCCATTCTGTTACTTTCGATTCCTAGTTGGCTTTCTTGCTTCTTCTATCCTTCCAGTAGTGAGCTTATTTGTTTAGGGCTTTAAAATGCTATTGTTGCATATTTTAGTGGTCAAAATATCACGAATGGCCTTGTTTTTGTATCTATCATTCTCAAATCCAAATTTATATCTTTAAAGGATTATTGAGCACATCATGCTTAATGTTTGGGGAAGAAAAATTTAATGGTAGAAAATTATGAAGATTATGCTGGAAGAATTAGAATGAATTTTCATTTCTTATATTATTAGCTCACCATTTCCTGTGTTGATCTGTTATGATTTTTTTGTTATTGTGTCCATATTTTGATGGGAAAATAAAGCACCCCCATTGTTTCTCTCTCTTGTTCTCATTGATTTGTTTGAGTCTTAGGATAATGATTTGGTTTAGCACTGCACTCTTGATTTAATTGTTTTGTTTCCAGTTTCTTTAGCTTGTTTAGGTCTAATGTGTTGAGGAAAAAGTCACTTTTATTCTTGATGTAGAATCCCAAGAAGAAAAAGTTGGTTATGGAACAAAAGCACGAATTAATATTTGTTTTGTCATAATAGTTAATGATGACCAGCCTTAACAGGTGCTAGCGAGTCCCAAGGTTCATTCACTTGCAGTTTCCAAACTTTATTTGTTTTTCAACAGTAATGGTCTCAAAATAAACCCTTTCACATTTTGTGTGGAAATGTACTGTGTATATGACAACATAACATGCCGAAATCGAGAAGAGTTTCTGAATAATTATTCTGTGGAATTACTTTCCTTCCTCTTTGATCTTATTTTGGAAGGCACATGGCACATGCCAATGTGAGGCAGCCCTTTGATTTCTTGGTTAGGGTTCTAACCATCACTGCAGGTAGGGTAAAATGTAATTCCCCAGTTTTACTCTAAGATGGTAGTGAATGGGGATCCCACATTGCATTGGCTGTGTTTGTTTTGGGGTTTAGAAATCATTGCCTGAAGCAAAGGATGTTACTGTCAAAGACTATGAAGCTGTTTCATGAGTTTTTAGTCATCTTATTGTCATCCTATGTGCACTTTTGAGGGTTTTGACAAATGTGGCGAAATCAACTACGAATGTGGTGAGGTGACATTATATGTTTACAAGAAACGAAATTGGAGTTTATCTCTTTAAGCATCATTAGGAGTTTATGGGCATGTAATTAGGTGGGTTGGCACTATCTAACAGATTTCTTTCTTTGACGGAATAATTCCTCCTATCCTTTCTCATTCATTAAGTAGTCAAAATATATTACACCCAATTAGCCATTCGAAATCTGACTTCCTATCCTGTAGGGATTCAAATCTTGGATAAGATATGTTTCCCATACTTATCTACTTAATCTAAATATTCAACTTACAAATCATATAAATCCTATACACCTGTGCAAATATATCTATACCCGAAATACATAGATAACATAGGAATTAATTCAAATAAATATAATCCACTAATACTATCTACCCTTGAAGGGATCATCGGGGGGGCATTCTAGTGATGTGGGATAAACGGGTGGTGGAAAAGGTGGAAGATCACATGGGAGATTTCACGGTGGCTTGCTTGTTTAAGAATGTTGGGGATGGCTTCTAGTGGGAGGTATCTACGGTCCTAATATAGATCAAGCAAGACGGCTTTTATGGGACAAGTTGGCCAGTCCATGTAGCATCTGAGATATGCCTTGGTGTATGGGGTTTATTTTAATGTCACTCAATTCCCGAGTGAAAGATTGGGTGGTTCCAACTACAATTCAGCAATGGTAGACTTTTCTAAGTTCATATCTGACCAATATCTTAAACCCATTCCAAACCTCATTTAAAAGCATCTTCCCTGATTATGCTCAGACCACTTGCCCATCCTTATTGACTGTGGAGGAATATATGGAGGTCCAAGGTACTTCAAATTCGAGAACATGTGGTTGAAATCTGAGAGCTTTATTGACCGAGTTAAACAATGGTGGACTTTTTTTTTAATAAGTAAGAAGTTTTATTAGAAATGAATGTATAGGCGAGGCCCATGTACACAGGAAGTATACAAAAGAAAACACCTAAGTACGTTCTAGGAAATGGAAAATAATGGTGGACTTCTTATAAATTCCAAGGAACTCCAAACTATATTCTGGCATGTAAATTGAAGGCATTGACAAAATATTTGAAGAGCTGGGATGAACTGCCGTTTGGTAATGTGGAAGGCCAAAAGAAAATAATGGAGGAACTTAAGGTTCTAGAGAACATATTGGAGGTAAGGGAAATGTCAAAAGTGGATAGGGCTCGCAAAACTCAAATGTCTGTAGAACTTGTACAGTTAACATGGCGGTGTCCTTAGTTTCGACTAGATTTCTCTCTGCTTTTACTCTTTTATTCTTTTGTTCATGTTTCCTAAAATTCCTGTTTTAAAAATAATAATTGCTCAATCTATGTTTCTTAAAATTCTTGATGTTTCAATAAGATGCAAAATCGAATACTGACTGCTGTACAAGATATAATATAAAGGAAGTCTTAGTATTATTATTTGACTGTCCTTCATTATTCAGGCTGTTTTGTTTCAAAAGTTAGTATGATGATTTTAACAGTAACCACTGCTCTACTTATCAAAAAAAAAAAAAAAAAAACAGTAACCCCTGCTCTACTGCAGGTCCTCTCTTCACTCAATGGTTTTGAAAATGTCAGTGCTAGACTCTTATCGAAAGCTGAGTAAGTTTTATTGTTTACAGTTGATATCCACTTTTATGCTATGAGAACCATTTATATTATTTGTTGGGGGGGGGGGGGGGGGTTTGTATTCATTTTTTAGGACTGCTGTTCATAGCTTTCCATTCTAATTTCTAGGTGATATTGTTGTGATCTGTATAAAATCTATACGGCGAACATGTAGGCTGTAATATCAATGTCAATATTTTTGCAGATATGTTTTATCAAGTCGTAAGAAAGTGAAGTGGGATATCAGTATCGTCAATATCATCCTAAATGTTCCTTGGAGAATTTCTGAGGAATTTAACTTGGTACTTTCTTCTTTTACCATGTCTCCACTGCAGTGTCTTAACATTGACAGAGTTTATATCTTGGCGAGTGTATGTGGTTCTTTGTGTTTAGTTCAAATGCACTTATCCCTCCCAGTAACCTAGAAATCAGAAAATGTGAAACATATTCTTTTTTTATTTTTCTTTGAAAGTGATGCCTGCCCATGTTAAAAGGCGCTATGGATGCTGAAAAATTGAGTTGTTCCACTTCCTTTCTAATACAAGCAGTTGTAGTGTAATGCCCTAACGGAAGCCTAAGCCACATTTGGGCTATACTCCAAAAGGAGTAGTCAATGGTACAGTTGGAGCCCCATTGGAATCATATTAAAGAGCAAGAACTTCTCCCCCCAAGCAATGCGGGATACCATGTACCCCCTACACAAACTACTCACATTTAAAAAAAAAAAAATCTATACTTGGTGGGTGGTCATAGTCCAGTCTGCGAATAGGTTTATGATCTTTAATTTATATGTTTTTTCTTATATATCTTATTTTTACTTTGATTTTCTGACAGGTACTTGCAGTTGGGGCTCTTCTTTTCATATCCAAACCTGTGGAACAACCTAGTAACCTGAAAAATTTCTTGAATTCAACTCCCACCTCTAACTTATCTTTGAGCATCAATCTTCCAGATCTTTACGATCACTTTGAAGTCAAACTAAATGATTTCGAGGTCAGTTTTTTCCTTATTCTGTCAGATATTCTGAAAATGAAAGATTTCTTAGCAGGAAAGTAAGACCAAGATTTATGTTATGCAGATGAAGATAAGTACGCCTAGTCATACTCAAACAATCCTTGAGAAATGTTGTCCTTCTATTACTGTCATATCTTGCGCTATCCTAGATGAATCTATATTCAAACAGTTGGAGGTAAGTTTTAATTTTGATCATATTAAAAGCCGGCATGTATTTATTGTAGTACTTCATTGATGTTATGCATTTTTGTGCTTGATAGACATTGTTGGCCAAGAAATTGATTGCTTAAGCTTTTTGAATTTACAGCCTTCAAGGTGTCCTTGTTTCAAGTGTATGTAAACCCTTTTACCCGGTGCCAATAAAAAAAAAAAAAAAAAGTGTTTCTAACCCCCTTTCTCTTACTCGGACTGAATTGAGATCAATTTAATTCAGTTTAATTTTAAGCTGAGTCTAACATCCAGACACTTAACTCTCAAATCACTAAACTCATCTTAACTCAAAACCTCTTTACATGTGGGATCCACAACCTTTTTCAACTCAACACCTATTTACACTCAGGACCTACAATCTTTTTCAATTTTCCATAAATACATCTAAACTCATCTTAGGTGGGCCCCACAAAACTCACTCTACCATCTCAACTCACTACTATTCATAAAGAACTTAACTCATCTCAATTCAACTCAACATCCAAATGGAGCCTTAAGCTTCTGGGTTTGATTGCATCTAATTGTTGTGAACTAAAGAAAGCTATCATTCTTGTTTTGGATTTTGGATTTGTAGCAATTGTATGAGATGTTTGGAAGCTAGTAATATATAGCCTCCCTTATGCTTATTATTCGTTACTTCTCCTAATAGTTCTTCAATCCTTGAGAATCTCACATATTTTTTATAAGTAAAACAAATGTGAGTTTCTTGTTTGATGCCTATTAAAGGAATTTTGCATCACTCTACCCTTGAACAAGACTTGAAAATTGCAATCTATATTTCCAAGTTTGAGCTACTTGACTGATTGGCATTGGATTATTTATGTCGCATTCTTAGAAGTTCAGCAAGTAGTAAAAGTGGTTTGAAAAGGAGTTTAGGTTGTTGAAGTTTGGGGGTGCTACCTGCCCCTAGCAGGAACCCAGCATGGGCGCCCCCCTTGGGGGGGGCGAGTTGGGCCCCGGCCCCATCACTCTTGGCTGGGTGCCCCGAGCAGATTGGCCCCTGGGGCCATCCGCCCACCCATGGGCCTCAAACAACACAACATCCAAAAATCAAACCCCAAAACACCGAAACTCAAACCCCCAAAAATCAAACTCTACAACATCCAAAACGCAACCACATCCGCAATTGAAACAATCCCATCCTCCCCATCCTCCATTGCAAAAAATAAAACAGACATATTTCGGAATTTCAAAGAAATTAGGGTTTCGAGTTCGAGATACTTACAACTGCAAGGTGAGATAGAGTGACGACTGGTTTAGGCAATGGTGTGAGCTGTGGTGACCGCTAGTTGCAGCGACTGTGAGTGATAGAGTTGTGAGAGAGGGTCTGAGAGAGAGAATCGAGACACTGGGGGGGGGGGGAGTGGGAAATTGAGTTTTATTAACCCATGTAATAATATATGATACCTAAAACAACGTTTTTTTATAACAAATTTTATTTTTTAATATATATATTTGTAAGTAAATTTTTTAAGATATATATATATTTATTTGTATATATATTGGGCTGGATGCGGGGGCCCCCCTACAAGCCTAGTTGATGTAGGTAATCTCGCACGTTTGCCATTAGCCATATTTGTTGTCTCTAAGAGCACTCTCATTGGAATAGCTAAATTAAAGTACATTTTTTATGAATGTAAGATGAATTTAACTTTTAGCTATTCCATTTATATAAATCTCCACATTGGAATAGCTATTTTTTCATTATATGACAATAAAATAATATAAGATGAATTTAATTTTGACAATTCACATCAAATTTTCAAATTGAATTATACATTTATTCATTATATAGTAATGAGTAATTAATAATTTTGAAATTTTTTTAATTATGAATTTATTTTATTTTATCATATTTTACTATTTATAATATTATATATTAATTTGTAATTGTATTCTAATTATATTTTTTCAATTGTCATTTAAAATGGAGAGAGAAATAATTAATATTAAAAGGAGAGAGAAAGAAATAATATAAAAAGGATTTGATGAATGAATAGTGTGTTCCAAATTTAGAAATTAGTTTAGATATTACTGTAGCTATATTCCAAATATTTGGAATATAGCTAATTCAATGTGAGCAATTTATTGACCTAATAGCTAAATTCTCATTAGATTTAACTTTTAACTAATCCAATGAGAATGCTCTAAGTACTTTGGTTTGCATCCTTTTGTCCATATCAGATTGTGTGGACATGAGCATACTTACGACCCCTACAACTTATGATGTCATCATTGATTTGTGAATTGAAATTGTGGCATTTCATAAATTAGAATCATGTGTTGAAGTGGAAAAAATGGAAAAAGAAGATATCAAAATAATACGAAGCAGGAGGTTTCAATATCGATAGCCATAAGGACAAACAAAGATGTTTTTTTATCAATAAATAAGAATTTTATTGAAAATAGGCAAAACCGAGTACACGGGACATATACAAGAGCCACACCTAGGCATGACTGTTTAATGATACAAGAATATCATGTATGCTCATGCCATTAAACTCTATTACAATCGACCAATGGAATAAAGTATTGAGAAAAAAAATTATAAGCTCATCTGTTGTCTGTTCATGATCCTCAAAACTCCGACCGTTCATCTCCATCCATATGCACCACAATAGGCAGGTCGGTATTATCTTCCACATAGCTGCAATTTGAGAGTTACCCCAGATGCCTTGCCAACTGGCCAAAAAGTCAACAACCCTTCTTGGCATTACCCAAAAGAGTCTCACTCTCGCAAAGATATCGTTCCATTAGCTCATGGCTACATCACAGTGCAATAATAGATGCGAAATTTGATCCAATAACACCATCTCGCTCCGAGTCCACACCTCTCAAGCATGTGTAACAAAAAATTCAGTTTACATGATCATAGGCCTTCTCCAAGTCAAGTTTGCATAACAACCCTAGTTCACCCGAGTTGATGCGACTCTCCAAACATTCATTGGCGATGAGCACTGAGTCAAGGATTTGCCGACCTCGTCTGAATGCATTTTGAGGCTTGGATAGGATATTCTCCAATACCGTACTCAATCTATTAGCTAATACCTTTGAAAGAATTTTGGACATACTGCTCACCAAGGTAATAGGACAAAAGTCCTTAATCTCCACCACCCCTAGCTTCTTTGGGATAAGAGCAATGAAAGTATCATTTAGTTTTTTTTCAAACCTACCTTGTTCATGAAACTCATGGAAGAAGCTCATGATGTCATCTTTAACTACCTCCCAGCATGCCTTAAAGAAGGCCATAGTGAACCTACCCGGACCTGGAGCTTTGTCACCTTCCATACTTCTCACCACCTTGCAAATACCCACCTCCTCAAATGGCCTCTCTAGCCAACTTGCTTCTTATTAGTCATTCGAGTCAAAGACAAGGCCATCTAGACATGGTCTCCAAGAAATTGCTCCGGAAGTAGTTGTGCATACTAATTGGTCATGTGATCCATGATCTCAGATGAATTTGATGTAATCCTCCCATCTACCAATAAGGACTCAATGGCATTGTGTCTTCTATGCGAATTAGCCATGCGATGGAAGAACTTTGTGCATTTATCCTCCTTTTAACCACAAAGCCCTCGATTTTTGTCTCCATGAAATCTCTTCCATTAAACCAACCTTTCAATATCCAATATGAGATCCTTTTTGTGTGCTTTTTCTTCTTCTAAGATCCCCCTCTCCTCCTCCACATCCTCTAAACCCTGTGGTTCGTTGAAGGGGGACTTTTTTTGGTGTTCCACGTTCCCGAAAATCTGCTCATTCCACTTTTTCAAGTCCACCTTGAGAGCCCTTAGCTTACAAGCCAGCATATAGCTCGTGTTGGCCTGTATGAGATAGGAAGAGCACCATTGTCTAACTCGCTCAATGAAGCCTTATGATGTCAGCCACATGTTCTCAAACTTAAAGTATCTTTTACTGCCCTGGATGCCTCCATAATCAATAAGAATGGGAAGTGATAGGTTGCAAAGAACTCCTTATCGTTGGTCGAACATGCCTCAAGGGCTCTAGTGAACACGTTCACCATGGACATTTCTAGGACTAATCTTTTGTAACCTTTCAACTTCTCTCTGTTATGTGAATCCATCGGCTACCTTCCTCAGTTTAATTCAAAAACTTTGGATTCTATGAGAATCTGTTTCGAAAAGGCCATGATAATCTCGTAGTTATGCACCAGAGATCATCACCAATGAGAAAGTGTATGGAGAGAAAATACTTGAACACTTGCTTGTTTGTTTGGATGAAAAGTTTGAATGACAAACAAAGATATATTAAAGAGAAAAGGATAATTCAAGAGGGAGGAATGTGAGTCCCCTTGTAAATAGGTTCGGTTTATCATCTTGCATGTGATATTTCCTGTGCCACCAAATTAAAGCCAAAGACATCTGATCCTAGAGTGGCCTTACCTGGCTTATGGGGGTGTCTCACATTCCAACTTTTGGCTCAACAGAACACAGTTGTTTTCAAGCAGAGCCAACTTCCTGAAATTGGCTCCAAAGTCGGCTTGCCAGATTGGTAGTTGATTGCAGCCCAATCATCTTTTCTTAGGCTCTTCTCTAGCCCTTACTGACATTTTCAGCCCTTTTGGGCTTGTTTCCAGCCCTCACTGAATAGAAAATTATATTAGGGGTTTTATATGGTTCTATTTTAAAATATTTAAATAAGGTTTGGGTTAGAAAATGGAAGAAAAAACCTCATCCTACTTCTCACCCGACTTTGGTCAGAAGAAAAAAGCCTATGTCAGGTTGGATTCGATCTGAATGACAGATTAGTATGAAGTTTCATTCCAGTGAACAGCACTACATGCTGATATATTCTGGTGCCTGCTGCCCTTAAGTTGGTGTCTAGTTGTTCATCTCGTTCATCACAAACCTTGTCAGACCAATTCCTATCAATGCATCATAAACTATTGAATAAGGCAATCTTATTCCAACAAATTTTCTACTTTTCACTTGACCTCTCACAATTATTTACCCCAGGATTTTTGGCAATTTTGTAAAAAGCATATGATGGCATAGGAAGACCACTCAATATATCCGAGTAGCAGGACATTAACTATTAAAACTTAATAGGTACAGGATGACTATGAACTTCATAGGTGACCGATGATAAGAATAACCCCTTAAATTTCTTTAGTTCTTCATCAGACAAGGGAATATTTCATAATCCAGATATTTGCACAGCCACTTATTTTTGGGCAGACTGCAAATCATCTTCTACCCTTTCTTTGGGCCATGCAAACTTTTGAAGCCACCAAATATAGTGGATTTGTAAATAGGATAACATATACTTGGCTAGAATGTTCCGCCTGAGAAAATTCTAGTTCATTCTGAGTTTTCTTTTTCTCCACTATGTCCGTAAGGTTGACAAATGCAAAAGCATGTTTTTAATGTGATAATAGGCTTTCTTTATCCGATCAACCCTAAATCCATTGCTTCTATGTGCAATTTAAGCTTCTATGCAATGATTTAGTATTCTAGTCACATCTTTAAACCTAGTTGCCCTACTTGTTCACTTCCAAATACTTCTCCCATATAGACTCTCTAAACTCCTCCAGATCCCCCCTGCTTCGCATTTTACAGCACCTGTATCCTTTTCTGCCTACATGAGATGGAACTTCTTACTATCTTACAAACCTTTATCTTAGCTTTCACGAAACCAGATTTTTGAACCAGTAAATCCACTATTTGTGCAATTCAACAAAAGCTTTCCTCCACGTGACACCTTGGTCCCACATTGAGAATCAGAGCGGATAGCTGATGCAGGGGGATTCGAGTCCGAATCCGAGACCGATGAGGCTCAGCTGACAGATGCGACATTAAAAGTACTGGACTACTTAGAGAAAGTAGACCATCGCAAAGTAGGCGAGAAGAGATAAAGATTTGAGCGAGGAGACTTATCCCTTGGGAGAAGATGAAGGGCCACTTCCTTCCTTTTGGCTACACTCAAACTCTGTTTCAGCGACTTCACTTGTTGAGGCAGGGCACCAGATCGATTGATGATTACACGGAAGAGTTCTATCAATTGATAGCCTGTAATGATCTATCTGAGACAGAAGAGCAGATGGCGGCGTGGTATTTGGGCGGATTACGACAGTCCCTGCAGGATGTTCTCAGCCTTCATGCGCTGTGGACAGTTTCTGAAACATACTAGTGTGCACTTGTAACGCCCCGTTCCCGGAGGTCAGGAGAGTTAGCTCTTGTAACCTAAAACCATCTCTCATAACATATTTATATACTCCAAATTCTCCATAAAAAATACAAATCCATTTATTCAAACCAAGTGTATATGTTCCTCCACTAGAACACCAAAAAATACTCCAATGAAATAATTTAAAAACTCCTTAAGGATTCAGAAATATCCATGACTCCCAATACTAAATAACATAAAATCATAAACCTACTAAATATGACTCTCCAATAAAAACTTGTACCCTTTGACACTTATTCCTTCATGATCATCAAACATTGCTAACACTTCCTACTCTTGACTTCCAACTAAGGCATCAAAATTATCTGAAAAATATTGTGGAGATAAGGAGTGAGTTATCAACAACTCAGTAAGCAGAAAACATATACTAGTATGTAAATATAAGCATTTTCATAATTCAGAATACAGAACAAAATATTTACTTTCAGAATGCAGAATAAAAAACATTTACTTTCATAATACAAAATCAAAACATGTTACCAAAAATATTAGAGCGAAACTTTCAGAAAACATTCTTATTCAAAAATCCTTTGGCATATTAAAATCTGAGACCTCATCTTTATCAATCATAGCATCACATTAGGACAGATACCATATTTAACCCCTGTGTTAGGGTTATAAATCACAATTATAACCTATGGAAGGGCTGTATCCGCTATTATAACCCGTGGTTGGGCCGTATTCCATGTTTAACCCCCGTGCTAGGATTATAAATCACCATTATAACTCGTGGAAGGGTCGTATCCGCTATTATCACCCGTGGTTGGGCCATATACCATGTTTAACCCCAGTGGTAGGGTTATAAACCACAATTCTAACCCGTGAAAGGGCCGTATCTACTATTATAACCTATGGTTAGGCCGTATCCACTATTATCACCAGTGGTTGAGCCATATCCACTATTATCACCCGTGTTTGGGCCGTATCCACTATTATAACTCGTGGTTGGATCGTATGCCACTATTATCACCCGTGGTTGGGCTGCAACGGAAACCGAACAAAACATCATAATCAGACATAATCAGAATACAGAATTAGAATCTCATGCCAAAGTTTTCAGATGCCACAACATATCCAAATAGAGTACTGAGCAAATTCAGATCTTTTCACATATTCAAAAACAGTTTCAGAACATTTTCACATCACATGCACAAATTTTCAGAAATTTCATATTCGCTCTTTTTGCATAGATAAAAAATATAATGCATAAAATTAGCTCACGTTTACATTAGTCATGACAGAAAATATTTCTCTTATACAACTATCATGCATATGCAGAACACATATCTGAGATTGTTTTCAGATTTCTTTTCAAAACAAACATGCGTATTTTCAAAATCAACCTTGTTTCATTTTCTTTTTATGCAAAATGTAGCATAGAAATCCTGCTTACCTGAACTTTTTAGTTTTTCAGCAATTTTCCTTAATAATGCCGAACAAAAATTGCTCGTCACCTATAAAATAATCACATAATTTTTGTAAATTTTCAATCAAACACGTATCTCAATATTTAACTTGAAATACTAAATTAACCTATTTTAAGTCCTCAAAAACCTAAACTCTCATAACCCCAAAATACCATTACTTCCCAAATTCCTCAATATCTACTTAATTTCTGCGATTAAAACATTAAATTCTAACTTATTTACTATTGAGGTCCAACTAGACAATATAAAATTGGATAACATAATTATATCACAATCTATTAAAGTAGAAAAAGAAAAAATATCATTTAATTAAAATAGACTTAATTAGTTTCTGTTTAAAGGGGTTTAAAAATAAAATTTTGCACTTACTGTTCCCATCTAAAATTCATACTTTAATAATATACCTCAAAATCTTTGTTTTTGTTCTTTATAACTTATAAATATAAAAATGAAGTTCTTGTACAACAAAACTAGATTTAATATAACACTCATCTAAAGGCAGGGTGTTTTAGTAAATCAACTTAAAGTGCATGGGCTATGGGAAGGCACGACATAACAAAAACTTAGACACTTTAAGCTTCTTGATTTAACCACGCAGTAAAGGCATGCTCACCATTCGGGAAGGAGTTGCGCGAAGAGCTGGGAGGTGGATGGTGGCTACATCGGCGAGTTGGGCGGCTGAGCACAAAGAGAGAGAGTGATGAGAGAGAGACCAACTGATAGACATAGAGAGATTTCGAGAGGAACAAGAAAAACTCCAAGAGGCAATGCATGGGGAGGATTGGCGTCTTCTGGTTACACTGTTGGTTCACGACTACTCTTTCATGGGTCTGGAGCCCGAATAAACTGGTGGCAACGTAAGAAGTTTTCTCTGTTTCGGTGGTGAAAAATAGAGCACTCTCTCTACAAACTTTCGATGGTTGGCACGGTGGTGATCAGGGGTTATGGTGGTGGTGCACTAGGCTAGCAGTGTTGCGGGACTAAACGTAGGGCTATGGTTGTGGGTTGTGGGGAGTTCATGAGGGTGCAACTTCGTGGGAGGTTGCGGCGTGGACAACTCGGCAATGGGGTTACTTTCGATGGTGGTGGTTGGCAACACATGACGTGGAACGGTCAGGTGCAACGGCAATATTTAGGCATCATCTTTGTTTCTCTCAGTCAGGTGCAACGGCAGGGTGCTTTGGGCTATCTTCTATATGCTGGGATGAGGATCTCCACTTATACATATCCATATGTATATCTAGATGACTAGAAACTGTAGAGAAAAAGAGAGGGAGAAAACTGCATAACGTGAATGTATATCTTCTATGCAAGCTGTTGCCGTGAATGTCGTGGGTATAGGAATGTGCATGCCGTGGAGAAAACTGATGTCAAGAGTAACCCTAGTTGAGGGAGGTTCTACGTGCATGAGATGATGCCTAAATAGGTGGATGAAACCCTAGGACAAATAGGAAGAAGCCTGCATGGCGTGATCTCACCGGCTTGGGCTTTAGGGCTCGTTTCAAAGTATTTGGGCCTTGACTTACATACAAACTAGTCTAATTCTTTCCATAACTATATCTGGCTTGATACTAAATAAAATAAAAATCCCACTTGTTCCATAAAATATTATCTGAATTAAACCTAAATATTAAACCTAATAAAAGTCCATATTCCATAAATATAAATATTGGGCCCATAACCTATTTCCAAAAATACTCGCTAAAACTCAAATGAGTTTTTCCTCCATATATAAAAAAATTTGAATACGAGTTTCGTATTGGACTTGGTGTTACAAATCTTGTCGTGGAGAAGTAGTAGAACAGGAGGCCAGTGATCAGAAGCGATTAAAGCAGCCGAGTAGTTCACCCTCAAGAACCTCATCTCGCCCAGCAACCTCCACAGGGTTAGAGTTCTAACTCTAATATTAGATGTTTCAGATGTGATGAACGGGGGCATAGAGCGATTGAGTGCAGGAAGTCTACTAATCAGAAATGGAAAAATCTCCTAATTGAGGAAGACATGGTAAAGAAACTAGGGATATTGGAGAGCTTGTGTATGATGATAATGAGGATGGAAGCGTGTTGTATGGTGATGGTCATGAGACCCTGGTCATTCGCAAGAGTCTACTGACTCCCAAGGGTGACTCAGGAGACGATTGGTTGAGAACCAATATTTTCCACACGACCTGCACAGTTGCCGATAAAGTCTACAAGATGATCATTGCCAGTGACAGTTGTGAGAACGTGGTGTCTGAAGAGGTTGTCCAGAAATTACAGTTGAAGACAGATCGTCACCCCAAGCCGTACAAATTGTCGTGACTAAATAAAGGCAGTGAGGTAATAGTAGATTGGCAATGCCTAGTGTCTTTTTCAATCAGCAGAAAATATTTTGATAATTCTTGGTGTGATGTCATATCTATGGATGCTTGTCATGTATTGTTAAGCAGACCTTGGCAGTACGATCGTAGTGTTATTTATGACTGGCGGAAGAATAAGTATTCCCTTAGTATCAATGGGAAGAAGATTGTGTTGGCACCTCGCCAAGAAGGAGCCACTCCTACCCCGGTAGCCATTAGTGCTAACCTGCTTTCCATGTCCATGTTTATAGAGGAAATTGAGCGTGAAAATGTGATTTACGCCCTACTGCCTTGTGGGAATAGTGCAGTAGACGTGAGCCCAAATTTACCAGCAGAGGTGCAACAGCTGCTAGCAGAGTTTTTTGACCTAATGCCAGAAGATCTTCCTCCTGGGCTATCGATTATGAGGGATATTCAGCATCAGATCAACCTTGTTCCAGGGTCAAGTTTGCCAAATCAACCTACATATTCCCTCAGTCCTAAGGAATCTGAAGAGTTGCAGCGTCAGGTGGTGGAGTTATTAGAGAGGGGCTACATCCATGAGAGCATGAGCCCATGTGCAGTCCCTACCTTGTTGGTACCGAAGAAAGATGGTTCCTGGCGTATGTGAATTGACAGCAGAGCAATTAACAGAATCACAGTGAAGTACATGTTTCCCATTCCACGCCTAGATGATATGTTGAATCAATTGTCCGGTTCTAAGGTCTTCTAAAAAATTGACCTTAAAAGTGGATACCACTAGATCAGGATAAGACCTGGAGATGAGTGGAAGACGGCGTTTAAGATGCAGCATGGGTTGTATGAATGGATGGTCATGCCTTTTGGGCTGTCCAATGCGCCCAATACATTCATGAGGTTTATGCGTTAGGTTTTATAACCCTTTATGGGGAAATTCGTTGTAGTTTACTTAGACGATATCTTCATTTATAGTTCGATATGGGCGTCACACTTTGATCACCTTTGAGCTGTTTTTGATATGTTGAGAACAGAGTGTCTTTCATCAATCAGAAGAAGTGTTATTTCTTCACTACTTCTGTAACTTTCCTTGGTTTTGTTGTGTTTACTGATGTTGTTCATGCAAATCAATCAAAGATATATGCGGTCTTGGAATGGCCCAAACCTAAGACCTTGCATGATGTCAGGAGTTTCCATGGATTGGCGTCCTTTTACTGCTGGTTCATCAGAAACTTCAGCACATTGATTGCCCCTATCACAGAGTGCCTTAAGGGGCGTGACTTCCAGTGGTCTGAGGAGGCAGAGGCCAGTTTTCAACTGGTTAAGTAGAAGATGACAGAGACACCATTTTAGCACTTACAGATTTTGATAAGGTGTTCGAAGTCAATTGTGATGCATCTAGGATTGGCATTGGTGGTGTTTTGAGTCAAGAGGGGCGGCCGATAGCCTTTTTCAATGAGAAGTTGTTAGGGTCAAAGAAGAATTATTCCACAAATGATCTAAAGTTCTATGCCATAGTTTAGTCCTTGAAGCATTGGTGTCACTATCTGGTATAGAGGGAGTTCATCCTTATCATTGACCACGAGGCCCTGAAGTACATCAATGGCCAGCACAAGTTGAGCAGGCAGCATGCTAAGTGGGTAGCATACTTGCAGGAGTTCACATTTTCGCTGAGGCACCAATCGGGAAGTTTGAACTAGGTTGCAGACGCATTAAGCCGGCGAGTGGCACTCCTCGCCACCTTTAGTAGTAGAGTGGAGGGCCTTGATGCTTTCAAGGATTTGTATGCCAAAGATCCGTCCTTTGGAAAGATTCTTAAAGGAAGTAACTGAGGGAAAGTGAAGTGATTTTCTCTTGCACGACGGATTTTATTATGTCACCTACAGCTGTGTATCCTAGACTATTCCTTGAGAGAGCACATTATACGGGAATTGCATGGTGAGGGGTACTTTGGGCGAGAAAAGACCTTGGCTTTAATCGCTGTTGATTACTATTGGCCTAAGTTGACTAGTGATGTGGCACGATACGTGGCGAGATGTTTTGTGTGCAGAGGGTGAAGGGCGAAGAGAACCCTCACCAATGCTAGCCTTTACACTCCATTACCTGTGCCTGATGGTTCGTGGCTTGACGTTAGTATGGATTTTGTCTTAGGCTTACCCAGGACCCAATGTGCCAGGGATTCAATCTTCGTCGTGGTCGACCAATTTTCTAAGATGGCCCATTTTGTAGCTTGTAGAAAAACCATGGATGCCACCCGAATCGCCCACCTTTATTTCAAGGAGATTGCTCGCCTGCATGGTGTTCCTCGGTCTATAGCCTTAGACCGGGATACAAAGTTTATGAGTAATTTCTGGAAGACTTTGTGGGAAAAGCTCGGAACGAAGCTAGACTTTAGTAGTGCCTATCACCCCCAAACGAACGGGCAAACCGAGGTGGTGAATCAAAGTTTGGGCAACCTCCTGAGAAATTTGGCAGGTACTAAGCCAATGGACCTCGCCTTATTGCAGGCGGAGTTTGCTTACAACCGATCCAAGAACCAGACTACATAGTTGAGTCCATTTGAAGTTGTGTATGGTCAAAATCCGTCGGGCATCCTTGATTTGGTCCCTGCCCCACGGATTGGTCGCCTGAACATCAAGGCCGAGGAGATGGCAAAGCACTTTCGGGGAGTACATGACCAAGTCAAACAATAAATTTAGGCGAGCAATGCAAAGTACAAGGTTCACGCCGACAATTGTCGTTGCCAGATATTTTTTGAGTTTGGCGACCTTGTTTGGGCTGTACTAACCTGTGATTGTTTTCCTATTGGCGAGTACAACAAGTTGAAGGACAGGAAGATTGGACTTGGTGAAGTTCTCCAAAAGATCAACGACAATGCATATAGACTATGTCTTCCCAGTCATACGAGAACTTCGGATGTGTTCAACGTCAAACACCTCAGCCCTTGCTTTGTCGACGATGGCGTGAACTCGAGGACGAGTTCTTTCCAACCCGGGGAGGCTGATGGAGGGGGATCCGAGTTCGAATCCGAGATCGATGAGGCTCAGCTGACAGATGCGACGTTAAAAGCACTGGACTATTTAGAGAAAGTAGATCAACACAAAGTAGGCAGGAAGAGATAAAGATTTGGATGAGGAGCAACAGATTTGGGCAACTTATCCCTTGAGTGGGTGAGTAGACTTATCGGATGGGTGAGGAGACTTATCTCTTGGTTGGGCAAGAAGAAGTGACAACTTATCTTTTGGAAAGCTCTTTTAGGCACGCACGTCGTGGTCACCAAGCTTTGCTTGGTGGAACCTTTCTTGACCCCAAAATCAGCCGTTTTTACCTCAGAAACGTCAACTTTAGTCATCTCTTTCAGTTTTGCTTAATTTTCTTTTATGGTAATGTTTATCTTTAGTAATGATTCTATTCTGGATTCTTAGGCTAGATATTAGTCATAATTATCTTATTCCGTATTTTATTGTTTTTCCTTAATTACAATTTTGCCATTTTTCATTAGCTATTTAAAGCCCGACTTGTGGGGTTCAGAAAGGATGATTGATTTATGTTATCTTAAAACCTTAATCTCAGAATTTATCTCAGAGTTTATTTCTGTTTGCAATTTTTTCTTTATCTCAATCTCTAGTTTTCGTTGTTTAACTAGCCGTCAGAATAATCTTCTATTCTGCCCAGCATCAATAGGTATAAAGGTAGTAATGGGTGCTAAGTCTCACGTTGGCTACTTTTTAAGTGAAACTAGCCTTTATTATATTGATATAACATGGTGACCTTTTGGATTAAAATATTCAAAAGTTCTATATCATGATTAATGACACTTCGAATGTTGTTCCTCTATAAAATATGGTTTTACCTTGATTGTCGAGGCTGCTTGGGTAGGTCTTATTGAAGCTCATATTCATCCTCCAATAAGAGATTGATCTAGCGAATCTTCAAATTGACTAGTCTTCTTGGGATTATAGCCACACATGACTAGTGCTTTCCTTGGGTTGCACTTACGATATGACTCCATTGTTTTCTCTTTGTCAGATTATTCATTATTAAAATCTTTCCTAAGGCAGCCATTCAATCAAAGAAAGTACCCTTGAAGGCGCCTTGTTTGTCGAACTGGAGGGATGAGTTGAAAATGGATTTAGCCTCGAAGATCTGTCTTTTGGATGGTATCCAACATTTATGATCATCACTGCCTCTTCTCCCCTAAAAGACTAGAATTGATTGAAGACCTAAGAAAACAACTCCATCCACCAATCAAGGGCTGATCTAGCATAGGTAACCTTACACTTGTGCATATTATCAGAAATATGCAAGTATTCTAGAACCATAGCCTCCTTACAATGCAGAAAATTTGTATTTAGGGCTGATCCCATTTTTCTCCTCTTAGTTACTTTTCACAAAGACGAGAAAAAGGATAACCAAATGATCACTTCTTGATAGTATTCTATTTGACTAAATTTACAGACAATTAGCTTAATTTTTGCTATTGTGTGTGGTCAAATTCAACTTTAAAGAGCTAAGGGGACAGAATATTTCTTGTTGGATATTTACAGTGCTTAAATTATTTTTTTTTTTTAGAAAAATTATTATTATATAGAAAAACTTCGGTAGGTTGCTTTGGATTATAATTTATTTCTGTTTAATCTCATTTTCTTTTGATGGAAGATGAGAAGCTTCTGGGTGGATATTTTTTAATTGTTTCACTTGTTGCATAGAGTGGTGCATGCATCAGATATTTCAGCATTGAAGAATACTTGAAAAAATCTATGATTGAAATTTTAAGGTTTAGGATGACGGTGAGTTGGAGTTATTACTGAATGCCTGTTTGTATGTAACACATTTAGATTTGAGTTGCTATGAAGTTATCTCAAAAAGGGACTTGAGTTGCACTGATTTCTTGTTTGTCTGTGTGTTTTGTCATGTGTCTGCACCTATGTATTTATCTTCTCTTTGCTAGATGTAGTATGAGTAGAGTTTGTTTCTCAGTTTTTGTGATTCTGATTTCAGGTGTATATTGTAGTATCTTCACTTCATGCATGCTTGTCTCCATGGATATATGGTGCAGCTCTGGAATTAATTGCACATCTAAGTACTCTGCATTCAAAGTCTGAGTATGTGACATCAGAAACTCTGGATCCACTTAATATGGCATCAAATGGATGGATGACTCCTTATTTTGGTTTCTCTTTTGGTGCGAATTTGGAGTCGGTTAGTTTACAAGTTGATCTTGCAAATAATGGAGATACCAGTGCTGCACTCATGCTTGTTCTGCAAGACTTAGATATACAGTACGCTATTCTTTTAAGATCTTATGTTCTTGCATACATGTAGGCCATGGATGCGCTCTCTGAATCACAAACCCATTGACTTGCACCTTTTACCATGTATAAAACATTGAAACTTGCATTTTGATGTCATGTTGGAGGCTTTTCTGCAGATTTGCTTTGGTCATTGCTCTATAAAACGCTATATTTTTTCCCGGAAAATTGAAGTTCATGCACTGTTGTACAATTTCAGGTATGCTTCTACAAAGTTTGAGGAATGCCGGATCTGTATGAAGGCATTGGAGATCGCCACATATCCATTGAGAGGCCAAGGGGAGCGCCATGTTCTATTTTCATGTGCGAATACATCTTCTACAAGTTCTGTTTATCGGCATGATACTGACATTGGCATTGATGATGGAAGTAATAATGCTGATGACATAAATTTATCAATGGAAGGATGCTTTCTTTTACATTATGAATCTCCTAGAACAGAATCACTTTGCCACAAGTGTACTGTTTGCTTGAATGATGCTGACCTCCACTGCTACCCCTATATAATTGGATTGCTGGTCGGATTTGTTGATAAGCTGTCTGTTTATGGTAAAGCTTCCGATGGTGCTGATAGCACAACAGTAGATGCTGAAGTTCGAAATACCATGACTGGCTTTGGTTTTCAAAGATTTGGTTTCTCGAACTTTTTTGAAACTGGGTCATCTGAATATGCGAGTATTCCATTATATCACTTTCCGTTTGTAACTATTTCCAACTCTGGTCCTATTGCTAGCCTTGAGAGTTCACTTCTTTATCCCAATTCTGAGTGGAGGAAACATCTGAATCTTAGGAATAGAAAATTCAAAAGTCCAAAGTTCAGTATAGAGGTGAGGTCTAAACTTTTTCATGCCCCGCCATCAATATCCACACCTGGTAGTGAAGCATTTCATGTGTGTGGAACTTCCATTGTCACTGATCCATTTGTTGTTGATTTACATTTCTGTCGAATCAGAGTGCATTTTCATGATTCCTCCTGCATTATTGGAACTGTTACACTACCAGTTTCTCAGTCTTCATTCTTTATTGAAGAAAATTCTATGGATATTTTGTGCTCTACAGAGGGATTGACACTTTCCTCGTCTTGGTGTACACAAAATTTCCATGAGTTTGTATGGGGCCCATCATTACCAAATCTATCTCCCATTTTGAACATGCGTGTGAGGCAGGAAAAAAGTACATCCTTGAGATCTAGCTTTGAAGTAAGCATCAGCATTCAGCATGTGTATTGCGTTTTACCAGCTGAATATTTGGCTATAATCATTGGTTACTTTTCATTATCTGACTGGAGTTCAAATGTAAATAATCAGCCTGTTACTGGAGGCCATGAGTACATTGCTACTGGGAATGAGAGCTCCGTTGTATATAAGTTTGAGATACTGGAATCCACTTTGATTTTGCCAGTGGAAAGCAATGAGCTTCAGTTTTTGCAGGTTGATATTCGACAGCTGTTTTGTAGTCTCATCAATGATAGCATTCCAGATAATGTATTGGAGGAAATTCCTCTGGAGTATGTGGTTCCAGCGCATAAACTTGCTAGAAGTAATCAGTGTTTAAATGTCTTTGGACGGGACATGCTCTTATCATTTCTGCTGTTCAAGGATGATGGTTATGGTTGTTCAACATTAGCTCAAACTACTGATTGTGTACGGATTACTTTAGTTTCATCCCTGAGTGCTGATGTTTGGGTTACAATACCCTGTAAAAGGGAATCCCCTTCTAGAAGTTCTCCATCAGCCACATGTGTCATGACAAGGATCCTAAATTGTCAAATTATGGCTGATGGTAGGAGTTTTTCCTTTTATATAGATCACTTATAGAGAGAATTGTAGAAATTTGTTGTCTCGTGTTTTGTATATGTTTTAATGCTTTAGTTCTCTCTTTGTTTACAGATGGGCACTGTCTTGATGGATTTGAGGCTCTACGGCATGTCATAAATCAATTTTCCTTGGTACATGATCAATCAAAAGGATTCAAGTCTGATGTTCTACTGTTTCTTCAGTTAAAAAGGTGTCGAAAACAGATTAGTGCAGTTTCACCTGTTGGCTCTAGCATGATATTCACAGAAGTTAGTTGTTATGTTAATTCATTGTTAATAAAATTGCATCACTGTGAAAATGATTCACTGGAACTGGTTGCCAAGGCTGACATGCGATTTTCATGCTCTGCATCGTTGAAAAATGGTGCTCTCTTAAGCCTGGGTCTTACTTTCTCTTCCTTGGAGTTAAAATCTTTGCCTAATACCCTCATATTAGCGCAATGCACCTTGACATGTCCACCCTCACATGTTCTTGAAATTTCTCTTTCCAAATCAATTCATGAAGAAAATGAACTTTGTGTTTCTCTTCCATCTCTTGATATTTGGCTACATTTATCTGAATGGACCAAGGTTCTTGACCTTATCAACTCATATGCCAGACAACTAACCAAAACCACACTCCTTGAGCCATTGTCAAAGAATTTGACCAATCCATTAAAAAATGATGCAGTTGACGTTTCAACATCTTCTCATTCTGCTAGTATTTCAACTCAGGCTCCATCAGTAAATGTGAATAGGGACCCTGTTTTTCTGGTTGTAAGGTCTGAAAATGTCGGCATTACATTTAATGTCCCTTTGTGGGTGAGCAAAGAAGCATGCAGGAAACTTCAACTAACCTATGATTACTGGAAAAGACCGCAGAATGGTTCATCTGATGTGCTTGAAGAAAAGGACTGTAAATTCATTGCTGTGAACTTGTATAGTAAAAGCACACTACTCTTTATAAACAACCAGAATATAAAAATTAAGTCCAGCTTTGAAAAATTGAGTGGCACAGTGTTAGTATGTAACATCAAGAGTGTTCCATCTTGGCCTCTCTTCCAGATATATCAGGTTGATGTGAAAGCCGAGATTAGTTATAATCATAAGGAACTTGTGCATGTTGAAGCAGAGATTGTGTGCGACCGTTCAGATGTGTGGCTTTCACATCGCATCTTCTATTTGTTGGGTGGTGTGCGTTTCAATGTTCCCGAAGCGGCATCTTCTGAGTTTGCATATGGTGGGGCATGTTTTAAGGCTCACTTAAGGAAGGTCTCACTCCTGCTAAGCGATGGAAGGGTATACCATCTACTTGACTACTTAAGCTTTAAGTTTTGTACGTGCATTATTGATATGAAAGACATACTTTCCAAAATTTTATCTTATCTAATGTTTATACAGGATCTATTATTTAGATAGAGCCAATTTTATTGTCTGTTGGAATTAAGGTTTAAGTTGAGTTAATTTGAGTTGTAGGGCTAATTGTTATAGGCTTTTTAATGGTATGAGGTATGTAAAGTAAAAATTGGTATAATCTTTTAAAGTTTTTCTTGGTCAACATTGGTGGCATTTTAATGGTATCAATTTAAAAATAAAAAAATAAAAAATAAAAAAAATTGATCCGCAGTTTTTCTTAGACAACCCATAATGAAAGTTAAATTGGTAATCTTGTCTCTGTGACTAATGTCCATTATATCCTCTGTTTGATCTCACTCAAGTAGTACTGCATTATTCTCTAAGGGCATACCTTCAGGAGAGGCGTATCTCTGGCATTTTAGGTTATTCCAGGAGTATTTTGCCCTTGATTATTTGTAGTATTTTTTCCTTGCTTTTAATCAGTCCCATTTTTTTGTTTCGTTCTATGTGGACATTGGATTTGTTCTTTCCTTTGTGATATATATTTTATAGATCACCTAATATAGCGGGTTGGTTCTTTCCTGATTTACTTCATGCTGCTAATATTTCCTACATGCTTTTATTTAGTGGAGTTGTGGTGGACCTTTGTTGGAAGTTCTTTTGAGGAATGTCATACTGCATGCTAATGTGACTGAAAACAACATTGAGATTTCAGTCACTACCGAGTTTCAAGTGAACTACAATAACATTCACAAGGTATATGGTCACTGACAATTGGTGTCTTTCAAATTTTCTTGTATGAATAACATGCTAATAGCTGCTTTATCTGCTAATAATGGCTGAAAGGTATTGTGGGAGCCTTTTATTGAGCCTTGGCAGTTTCAGATGGCTGTGATTAGAAAGTTTGAGATGAGTGCTTTGCTTAACAGCTTCATAATGACTGAAATCCAACTGAAGTCAACAGGGCAGCTTAACTTGAACTTTACAGAATCCCTTATTGAGGTACTTTTGATTTCTTATATTGTGTGCTTGTAAGATCGCCTCTGTACCTAAATGAATTTAATTTTTTCACATTGTTTTTGGACATTTTAAATGTGATTCAATCTAAAATCTGTAATTTTAAAAGTGAGATTTGAAATGCATGTTAAATTCCCTGCAATGCCTCCTACAAACAGAGTGAGGCAGCTGACTCCTAACTGGCATCTAAATATGCCGTAACAATTTGAGTGGTAAGTGGTTGCAAGTGTATATTTAGATCAAGTTTAGTCTTTAATTCCTTATGCGTCAAGCCACAACTGGATGCTTTTTAAAAGATATAACCTTTTGATTGTACTCTTTTGTGTAGCTTCATTTGGTAAGTTTTCATTATTTGTATGTGGTGTTCAATTGGGTCTTTTTCTCTCCGTACAATATTGTTTTTCCGATGAGATTTGTTGGGTTTTAACGGTGAGAGTACATCTGAGATTGTGTTCTTAAGTGCGAGTAATGTGAGTATGGGGCGTCTAAACCACCTAGTGATAGAATCTGAAGTGTTCGACTTGTTGAAAGATGGAAACTCCTTGTTCATTACTCAGAGGAGTAGGAGGGTGGTGAAAGAGATGAGGCTGGGGATGTCCACGTGCAATGGTTCGCCAGAACACTGGAGGACTGCCTGAAGAGTGATAAAAAGGATCTGTACACCACCTCATGGAAGGAGACCAGAAGTTTCATTCTGTAGAGGTGTTCAAATGCCCGTGGCCGCTACATGGCTCTAGCGGAGTGCAGTGGTGGCAGCAGACGCAGTTTCATTTTTATACCTGAAGAGTCGGGAAGTAAGGGCTGGAGGAGAATGGCGGATGCATTGTGGGAGCTGGTTAAGGAAGGAGGGAATGCGATTCTCAACAAAGGAGGGGTTACTCAAAGGCTATTGGTGGCAGTGAACCACCCACAGAACCGGTTGTATAGGGAGGCTCTGTTGCAGAAGACGTTGCCTACTTTACTTTGTTGCGGATAATCTCCATGATTTGCTTGTATCTCTTACTAGTGCTTAGTTGTATTTAGGCTCGTTCAATGTATACTCCCGTTGTACTTGGGTTATGCCTTTATTATCAATAAAATTTTACTCTTGTTAAAAAAAAAGTTTTCATTATTTTAATAAAATCCATTGCTAACATATTCTTTTGTTTCAGTGTCTTTCCAGGACAATTGAGATGATTGAGGATGCTTGGGATCTGACGGAACCGGATGATCATCCTGAAAGCCTGAGATTCTTAAATTCCCCATTTAGTAAATATATGTCTGACGGAAAGTATGCTCCTTATATACTTCAAAATCTGACTTCTGTGCCTCTATTATATCATATTTACCGGGGGCTGGTTAATTTGGATGAGTTTGAGACCTCAGAAGTGAGAGATGGAAATTATGTGAAACCAGGTTGTTCTCTTCCTATTTATATTGATGAAACTCCTGAAGAACAATTTCTTCGTTTTAGGCCAGCCCATTCTTCTGATAGACTTAATGAGCAGAAATCAAATGGGGTTGCTCATCATTTTATTACCATTCAGCTCGAGGGAACATCTGTTCCTTCGGCTCCAATTTCAATGGATCTTGAGGGACTTACCTACTTTGAGGTTGATTTTTCCAAGACATACAATGAAGAAACCGATGAAAATGCAACATATACCCACAGTGGTTTTGTAGTTCCTGTTGTGGTTGACGTTTCAGTGCAGCGCCATTGCAAGTTATTACGGCTATACTCAACAGTATGTGCAAAGGCAATTTTATTGTGATTCTTAATGCCAAAAAAGTTTTCTTGCAATTCATATACTGTGCCTTTTCTCTCTTCTTTTTTTCGGTTTTTTCCCTTTATTTCTTTCTTTGCTAAGGCACAGTTAATATGCATAGGTTGTACTTTCAAATGCAACTTCAACACCTTTGGAACTGCGATTCGATATTCCATTCGGCGTATCACCAAAGGTATGAGCAAAAAATATTATCTTATTCTGTAGGCAATTTATGGTGGAAATTACTGTCTGTGTAACTGTACACAAGAAAACCTTGTATTTTACATTTTCAGATATTGGACCCAATATATCCTGGTCAGGAGTTGCCACTGCCTCTACATCTGGCTGAAGCCGGTCGCATGAGTTGGCGCCCAATTGGAAATTCTTACTTATGGAGTGAATATTATAATCTCTCAAACCTCCTTTCACAGGATAACAAAATTGGATTTCTTAAATCTTTTGCGTGCTATCCACTTCATGCAAGTGGCGATCCATTTCGCTGTTGTGTATCAGTCAGAGATATCGGCTTGCATTCCTCAAGTCGGTTAAAGAAGACTGGTCAAATCTTGCATAATCTGGATGACTCAAAGAAGCGATTTGTTCACCAAGTGACGCTTAATACTCCATTAGTAGTGAACAGCTACCTTCCCGAGGTAGTTTCATTGACAATAGAAAGTAGTGGAGTTACTCGTACTGCATTTCTTTCAGAGGTTTGTGGCTTAGTTTTTTTATGTAATATATTTTAATTGGAATTCAGATTTCTGCACTACTTTGTTTTTCTTGAGTTTTATTGAGTATGTTGCAAGTACTGAAGAAATCTTATATACAAAACTAAAGCAGGTGGCAACTTCCTTTCATCATATTGATCCATCACATGACCTTGGATTGGAAATCCATATGCAACGATTCAAACCATTGGATTTGAAGTTCCCTCGAATGGAAAAATTCTGTGCAATGGCCAAGTTCAGTGGGACCAAGTTTTCACTGTCTGAATATGTGACCTTTTATCCAGATTTGTCAAATGGTACTGGATATTTACCCATATATTTACTATTGAGGTTATTGTTTGTGATAAATTTGCTAATTATATTGGTGTTACTTTATTATAGGTCCCATATATGTGACTGTGGAGAAAACAATTGATGCATTCTCTGGTGCCAGGGAACTCTTCATTTTCGTTCCCTTTTTGTTATATAATTGTACTGGTTTCCCCCTCTTGGTATCACATTCTGCTGATGACATGAATGGAAGGGGCTTCATTATTCCTTCCTGCTATGATTTGGTTGAACATGAACTACTACTGGGCAAAAAAGATGGTCTCAGCCTGCTATCTCTGAATCAAGAGCCACATGCTATGGCTCCACCTAGTTCGTTGAGTTCTTCCTCAAAGAATCGCATCATCTCAACTAGGGAGAATGTAAATTTACGCTCGGCTAGATTTCATAGCAAACCTTTTATTTCATCTGATTCCCTCTCAAATTCTCACAATATGTTGGATAAAATTGATTTGGATGGTCAAAAAGCTTTTCTAAACAGTCCATCGACTTCAAGCAATCCCAACTCTGCGGGACATGAGCATGGAAGCGTTAGGGCATGCATGTATTCTCCGTTTCCTTTTTCCTCTACAAATGAAGTTATGGTTAGAGTAAGTAGGTGCGTACCTGAATGTGTTTCAGAAACCATGCCAAATTCTTTGTGGTCAAGTCCCTTTTTTCTTCTTCCACCAAGTGGTTCAACTACTATTCTTGTTCCCAAATCATCATCAAATGCTGCATTCATGATATCCCTGACATCTAGTGCAGTTGCTAGACCACTTGATGGGAGGACGAATGCCATTACTTTCCAGCCTAGGTGACACACTTGGCATAACTAGAGTAAACAAAAAATCTCCTTGTATGGTTTCAATGCTGTCTTTGTCATGTGATACTCTTTTTTCTTTGGCAGATATGTTATCAGTAATGCTTGTAATAAGGACTTGTGTTATAAGCAAAAGGGAACTGATTTTGTCTTCCGTTTGCGCATTGGAGAACATGCACATCTTCACTGGACAGATGCTACCAGGTTGTTGCACATCTTCACACTCACTCGCATATCCACATTTCAAATGCATATTTTAAGGATATCCGGTCTGCATATTGGAAGCAAATACAAATTTGTGTCTAGGAATGTCCAATGAAGTAATTCACTCGATATATGTTTTTATTATATTTTGAGTATTTTCCCAGCCATGTATCAAATCCTATAGTATTTTGCCCCCCTTTTTAGGTAATACATAAAATGGGGCTATAATATTATGAACTTAGCTGATGTAGGCATGAAATAATTATTTTTAATTGGGACATTGAACACACCCAATGGGTCTCCAACCCATGATCTCACACTCCGCCCTCTTGTTACAAGGGGAGGAGGTGTCACATTTTAGCTAAATCTCATGGGCAACATGGGTAAACATAATTAACTTGTAAATGAATCGTTCAGTGCAAAACAGAGGATGCACATCCTTTTCTGTGCCATGCACTTGTCCGAAGCGTGTGCCTTTTGCCTAAGCTAAGCCTTTTTGAAGGAGTGTTGTGAGGCTGTACATATGAGCCTTCTAAGCTGCATACTGTAAACGCACCCTGGAATGCTTTAATAGCTCTGAATAGAACCCCCCTTATATTTCATGTAGTGTATTTCCCCTTGAAGAACCCTAATTAATCTGTGAGACTAGTGTATTTCCTTAAAGGGTAGTTTACCATCCATTCATTCCACTAGTCTCTGAGAATGCAAAACGCAAATCCATTGCCATGGTTGGTTTTCCTGCTTTCATTCTATGGATAATGGAATGCATTACTATCTCTAGATTCTCTACCAATATAAATGGGGAGCAGGACAGATCGTGCGCGCTTCCCTTAAACATGATTCCCCTTCTTCACTGCACTAATCCTCCCCGAGGAGGATTGAACTCATAACTCTAACTCTAATATACGGGATCGTCGCTTCTCCTTGCTCTACGGTCAGTGATAGAGAGTCAATAGAGGTTGTGGGGAAACCCCCCCCCCCACACACCTTCCGTGGCTACTGCCACTCTTGGCTCCCGAGAGTCGTCCGCCCTTTACACAGGAAAATTAGGAGGTCCTCAGCAGAACAAAGAAATCTTCGTTTTTTTTACACCTCTAGTGAAATTATTTTCAAGATTGAGCACCAGAGCTGCTCATAACAATGCCAAAAAGAAGGTTCGGTAAACTCAGACTCTGATAGGATAGGATTGTGCCCACCAGGCACTTTGGGTGTCATATTTTGGCCGAGTTTACCTCTTGCACTTTGGACAGCTGTCCATAGCATCATAAAGAGGGCCTCCCTTTCAAGGTAAAAAAATGGTACGATGCATAGGAGGTTGGTTTCTCAACGTGGTGTATAGCACGAAAACCCGTTCGATAAAGGTCGTTTACATGAACTAAGAGAAGAAAGGACCGATTCTCTTCTTTCTCTTTCTTAGGGGGGAAAGAGAAAGAGGATCTTATGGAGGGTGGGGGATTGGCCCAACACACGTGCATGAAACGTGAGCAAAAAATGATGAAATATGCCTTAAAAGCTCATGGACCCCTACCGATGTCAGTATGTACGGTCATGAATCCTCAAGCATCTTTGGACAACTATCGTCGTCTTGTCTTCTAGCATGTATACATCGGATTTGATCACTGGAAACAGAACGGTCTACTCTTCATAGCCGTACCCAAGCCTTTCGGCCTTCATGAATCCTGGAATATGCAATTAAGCTTCTGGTATCACTTTAGGGCTTATGTGCAAGCTAGATATGGAGAAGGCATATGATCATGTTAATTGTGATTTTCTTCTATATCTACTGGGTAGGTGTGGATTTGGAGAAAAATGGAGGTCATGGATCAGATGGTGTATCTCCACGGCAAGATTCTTTGTGTTAATCAACGAAAGTCCAGAGGGTTTCTTCCCGAGCTCTCGTGGCTTGAGACAAGGGGATCCGTTGTCTCCATTACTTGTTGTTATTGTTATGGAGGCACTAAGCAGGATGATTTCAGCCTTAGTGACTAATGGTTATATGTGTGGTTTTCAGATTGGATCGCCGAGTAGGGGTACCATTACCATCTCACATTTACTGTTTGCAGATGATACGCTTATTATGTGTGATGCCGAGTTAGATCAATTGAGGGCTGTGAGGGCATTGTTGCTTTGTTTTGAAGCAGTGTCTGGTTTAAAAGTGAATTATGATAAATCTGAGTTGGTGCCTATTGGAGAAGTTCAAAATTTGAGAGTATTGGCTGGTACACTGGGTTGTAAGATAGGGTCTCTCCCTATGAACTATTTGGGATTACCATTGGGTTCAGCCTCGAGGGCGATTTCTATTTGGGATACTGTGATTGAAAAAGTAGAGAGAAGATTGGCAGGTTGGAAGAGAATGTATTTGTCAAAAGGGGGCCGGATTACGCTTATTAAAAGTACGCTTTCTAATCTACCCACTTACTTCTTATCCTTATTCCCTATACCGGCTAGTGTAGCGGGACGTCTTGAGAAGATACAAAGAGACTTTCTGTGGGGGGGTCTAGGTGAAGAGTTCAAATTCCATTTAGTCAAGTGGGAAATGGTGTGCCGTCCTATATCCAATGGTGGTTTGGGTATTAGAAATTTGAGGATGTTCAATCGGGCACTACTTGGCAAATGGTTGTGGCGGTATATCAAGGAACTGGATGCCTTATAGAAGATTGTGATTGAGAACAAATACGGTAGTCTTGAGGGGGGTTGGTGTACTAGAGATGTTCGAGGGGCCGCTGGTAAGGGACTATGGAAACACATTAGAAGAGGATGGGTGGTTTTCCATCAACATACAAGATTGCAATTGGGTACAGGTTCAAAGATCAGATTTTGGAAGGATGTTTGGTGTTCCGATAGTGCTCTACAAGATAGGTTTCCTACACTTTTCGTGATTGCAAATGCTAAAGATGCCATGGTGGCGGAGGTAATGGAAGTGGTAGGTAGAAACATCCAATGGAATATCAATTTCTTTCGGGCAGCACATGACTGGGAGATGGGGAGTTTTGTAGATTTTTATAGTCTTTTATACTCTTGTCGCCCAAATACCCAGCATACAAATGATTTGTGGTGGAGTCCAACAAGGAAAGGGGTCTTCATTGTTAGCTCCTTTTACAAGGTACTTACACAAGTTCCTGACAGACAATTTCCATGGAGAAAGCTTTGGCGCAATAAGGCTCCTCTCAAAGCTTCTTTCTTTGTTTGGACAGCGGCTCTGGGGAAGATTCTTACTACGGATAATCTAAGAAAAAGAAACATAATTATAGCAGACTGGTGTTGTATGTGTAAAAAAGGGGGTGAATCGGTGGATCATTTACTTTTACATTGCGAAGTAGCCAGGACTATTTGGGATGCGGTGTTTAACATAGTAGATCTAGCGTGGGTTATGCCAGAAACTGTGATGGATGCTTTGGCCTGTTGGACCTCAATTGGAGGTGCGAGACAGATTAAAGCGGTTTGGAAGATGATTCCAAACTGTATTTTGTGGTGCTTATGGCAGGAGTGCAATGAGAGGATTTTTGAAGACAAAGAGAGATCAATAGCGGAGCTAAAAATGTTATTTTTTAGGACCCTATGTACTTGGGCTAATGCTGTGGTCTTTAATGGCATGGAATTTCATGAGTTTTTAGTTTCTAATGCTCCCACCTAATTAGGATGGGAGCATTAGAACATTTGTTTGTAATTGACACTTGTTTGGATGAATATATACTTATTTTACTTATCAAAAAAAAAAAAGCTTCTGGTATCACCAATAAATTCCGTATCTTCCTCAAGGACGCTTTGGAAGGATCAATGGTCACTTGCGCAATTAAATAGTCTGAGTTAGTTTGGCATCCAAGGTAACCGAAGTAGCTGAAAGTTGGTGCAGTAGTTGGTTTGTATAATCCCCCCAAGCGGGATTTAGGGCAGTAATGGTCCTATCTAATTTGTAAGCAATAAGCTTTGGGTTCATTGCAAGCCTGTAACTCTAGCAATCTGCCAAAAGCAATCGAAATATTCCTTAGTGAATTAGGTGAAAACTTGAACTACTCACTAGCTAGCCGGACTAGTAGGGGGGGCGGGGCCTATTTGGAGACCCTAAAGATAGTTTTCCTTTTTTTTGTATGGACAACTTAGAAAAGATCTTCAGCTTAGAATAAATATTAATGGAAACGCCAAATCCTTGTCATGGATTGGTGTTGCATATGCAAAAAGAGTGATTCCATTGGCCACTAATGCTCCATTGTGAGATTGGCATGACCCTATAGAATGACTTCTTTGCTAGAGTGGGGTTAGCTTGGGTGATGCTGAGAATGGTTGTTGATTTTCTAGCAAATTGGAGAGGCCTTCATGTTAATCTACAAATTGCAACAATTTGGAAGATGGTCTCGATATGCTTATGGTGGTGTCATTGAAGGGAGATGAACGAAAGAAGTTTTGAAGATCGCGAGCAGTCAATGGATGAGCTTAAAGCATTCTTTTTTAACACGTTACTCCATTGGTAGATTGTAATTGATTTTTTTTCTTTTTTTGATAAGTAAGAAAGACAATTTTATTAGAACAAATGAAATAGGTGAAGCCCATGTACACAGTATACAAAACAAAACACCTAATTACATTCTTAGGAAGTAGAAAGCAACAACAAAAAGTCAGAGATTGAAATTGATTTTAATGGCATGAGCTTTCATGACGTTCTTGCATCACTGGATTATCATTCATAGGTGATGCGCTTGTATATGTCCCATGCACTTGCACATTGCACATTATTTTCTTCAATAAAATTTGTTTACCAATAAAAATAGTTTGTGGGAGTAATTACCAGAGTTCTAGCCCAAAGCTACCATGCGAGGATTTCTTGCAGAATGAGAGAATCAAAGGAGGTGTTTGCTTAAAAGCATAACAAATTAAATATTTAAGCTGAAGATGTTAAACTTGGACGGTACTTATAGATTAAACTTGGGTAATTTCTACTAGACTGTGGACATTGGTACTCTGTTTCATCTGTTTCATCTACTGAATCATGTCTATAGCCTCTTTGTTTGCTTACTTTTTTCCATTACTTGGAGTTCCCTCTTCCATTTCAATTTTTTTAAGTATTCTGCTTTTCCTCCTTTATTTACATTTCAACATGCAGCAGGGAGTTACTGGTTTCCATTCGTTATAATGAACCTGGATGGCAATGGTCCGGCGGTTTCTTGCCAGATCATCTAGGTGATACTCAAGTCAAATTGCGGAATTACGTCTCCAATGCATTGAATATGATACGGGTTGAAGTGCAGAATGCTGATGTTTCCATTGGAGATGAGAAAATTGTTGGAAGCCTCCATGGAAGTTCTGGGACAAACTTGATTCTTTTATCAGATGATGACACAGGGTATATGCCATACAGAATTGATAATTTCTCAAAGGAGGTCAGTATTGTTGTTCATTTAGTTTATTTGCTACATATATCCCAAATTAAGGTTTCATGGTTGATTTTGTGTTTTTTTTTCTGTGCTAATGTTTCTAATTGGCCTCCTTGTTTTACAAAATATTTTTCTTCACTCATCTCTTTCTCTGTACCACCCCACATCTATGGGAGGGAAATAGGTGGGATCCCCCATTGCTTGGGAAGAAATGTTCTCAACATTTATAGGATTCCAAGTTAACATTTATTAGTCCTGTTGAAATATAAGCCTGGATGTGGCTTGTGCCTTACTTGGGTTGTTCTAAGTGTTATTAGAGTCAATCCTAACCAAGACTAGGGTGTCAAGCATGAGTGGTGAGATTGTAACACCCCCACATCAATGGAAAATTCTTGCATGGTAGTGTTTAGGTGTTGGCTGGGATTCTAAATTGCCTGGTAGGAAGAAGTTCTAAAAATTTAATAATGATTCGACCAATTGTAACCTCCATTAGTTCTTTGGGAGTATAAGCTCAGATATGGTTTGGATTTTTCTTATGCTTATCAGTGTAAATTTATCATTTATCATTTCTATAGGTGTTTGATAGTTATATAGTTAAACGTTCTTGCTTCCTTTAGTCTTTTGCATGTTGTTTGAACCCATTGGTCAAATGTCAAAATGCATGGTCAACGATGTATATTCTCCAGAGTCCTGCACAGCCATGATGTTCAAATCTTGATTCACTATTTTTGGTACTTGCCACTTTGTAGAGGCTACGGATCTACCAGCAAAAATGTGAGACTTTTGAGACTATTGTTCACTCTTATACATCTTGCCCTTATGCCTGGGATGAACCCTGCTACCCACACCGTCTAGCTGTGGAGGTAAGCTATTTGGTTTCATTTAATATGATGGTACCTTCTATTGTTTACTAAGGAAAGCTTGTTGGTGCCTTCGGAACTGCAAGGTACCTGGAGAGCGTGTTCTGGGGTCATATTCTCTTGATGATGTCAAAGAGTACAAGCCTGTATACTTACCATCATCCTCTGAGGTATATTTGTTTAGCCTTTATTCTTTATGTTAACTATAACGGTCAATGGTTTGCAAAACATTGGTGTCGAATTCTTTAGTTTGTATCAACTTTGCATGGTTTAATTTTCTGAACTGATCCTTTTTTGAAGTCCCCAGATCATCTGTCCAAAAATGACCAACAAATCGATCTAATTTCGTCCCTTGAATGTTGTGTGAAAATAGATAACCAACATCAGCTCAATACTCCTGTAAAACTGTGCTTAGTCGAGTTCTTCCAGAGTTGCATGACAAAAGAAAAAGAGAAACAAATTGAATAATGTTTTGTTTTTGATATGCTTATCACTTTTTTGTGTTGGCGGGGAAACCTTCTTTGTCTTCTCACTGAAATTACAGACAATATTACAAAATTGGAGAAGTGATTACAAAGAAAACAAAATAACACATTGTATAATTTAATCAGATTGGGATGTCATAACAACTGCAGAATTTGTAAACCAAACTATACCTGAGCTATCCACTATCATTGCTTCGCTTGTATGATCTAGAGGAAAATATTTTCTTAGGAATGAGAAGACAGGGCTTCTCTTTAACAATAAAGATCCAAAAAACTTAATCAATTAAAGAATAGCTGCCTTATAAATCCAAGTAGTCTTTCATTATTGTCATGACTTTCTTAACAGATTAGAATTCAAAATGGCTTCATTAATTAGCATAGAATATGTAGGTAGTTATCACATGAAATTATTTTTTTATGCTTCATATATGATAAAACCAATTTAGCCATGATAAATGCACAGAGAAAGTGAGACACAAAACTTAAACTTGCATTGAGTTTTTATGTTAAAAAAGGGTTTTTCTTTTTAAATACTACCAGTCTACCAGGAAGGTTATTTTTTTCGAAGTAAATGGGTTTGTTAGGTGTATCTCTTGTATACATCCTGTGTGCTGGAGTACCACTCTTTTTCATCATTAATAAAATATTTGTTTCTTGACAAGTAAAAAGTTTGAATGATAAAAGAGTTGGAATAGCCTAAGTACACAGGAAATATACAAGACAAAACACCTAACTAGGAAGGAGGAAAGGATCCAAGAAAATTATGAAAAGTAAGCCCATTAAATCAACAGCTACTGTTCTTAGAAATAACATATTGAAAAAGAAAGATCTAAGCTCCTTCAATTAGCGTTCCCAATCTTTGAAACAACAGTCGCTTCTTTCCTTCCAAGTCCACCATAAATCGCAAATGAGAGCCATCTTCCAGATTGAAACAGTATGTGGAATACCTTGAAGGGTTCTTCAATATGCAATACCATCAAGCATGACCAAAGCTAACCCAACTCTTCCAAAAAACTCATCCTACAAGACCCTAGCAACCTCACAATGAACTAGTAAATGATCCATTGTTTCACCACTTTTTCTACGTATGCAACACCATTCAATACCAATGATCCAGCATTTCCATAGGTTGTCCGCTGTCACGATCGTCCCCAAAGGGGCATTCCATACAAAGAAAGTGGCCTTTAAAGGTTCCCCAATCAAGAGAGTTTCCCTTTCTTAGAGGGAGCCCACTACAGTTTATCCACCTCTTGATTACTGACTCCTGTGGAATACAACAAGCTGAAGCATTCTGAAGTTCTACCAATTTCCCAATCATGGGCCTGAAGAAACTAACATTCCACTTGATAGTCTCCCAAAACCAATTTCCCAATCATGCCTCCGGGTCACTCTGATCCTATAGACAAGTGTCATACCAGAATCTGACCCTATAGCCATCCCCTACCACATATTTGATGTGTCTAGAAAATACCACCCGACCTTTTCTAACGCTCTTCTATAGCTCTTTGTACCTCCCATGCACCCCCCCCCCCCCCCCCCCCCCCAAAAAAAAAAAATCCCCAAAAAGAAAATCACCCCCATATTTTGAATCAATCACCATCTTTCACAAGGCCTCCCTCTCATGGTTGTGCCACCACATCCATATCTCAAGATGAGTTTGATTAAATACCCTCAGGTTTTGGATCCCTAAGCCACCACCTGAAATTGGACATCATATCAACGTTTTAAAAACCATTCCATTCCAACTGGAATGGCCGGAATTTCTTGTGCCGGACCTATTCCGTCTCGGGTCAAATTCCGGGTTTCGGCCAATTTCGGTCAATTCCTGCTTGATTCCGGTATTTCGGCTGGAATGGTAATTCTGGTCCGAAATTAAGTTAAACATTTGAATGAAGTTAAAGCAATGGTCCTTTTATAAATCAGCTGAAGAATGAGAGATGAAATTATATTTTTATGGCCCAGTCAACTACCCCATCTTCTGATCTGCCCTTCCCCTGCGAGACTCCATCCAGAAATCCCTGCCAAAACACTTTTGACGTTTGACTTGTCATCCATGTGTGACACTTGATTGGACCAACTCCATCTCTAGACGTCTAGTAAAAATTTATTTTTGTGTGTTTTTAAAATTCTGTGACACCTGATTGAACCAACTCAAAATTGGGACAAAAGTTCAATTTATAATGCTTTCTTAAAATTCTGCATGATGCAAGTCAAGTCAGTGTGTTTACCATGGTTTAAAAATAAAATAAATATACCAATAAATATGTGTGTTTTACATATATGTGTGTTTTTAAGACTTATATTAAAAAATATATTTAAGTTTCTCAGTTATGTATATTTTTAAGACTTGTATTGATATTATTTTGGAATATAGTTTATATATATATATATAATTTATCCATTTAATGTCTATCCTGAAATGGTACACCGAAATGTACCGGTACCAAAATATTCCGTTCCAGTGCTCCAACCGGAACGGTCACCGGAACAGATTTCAAAACTTTGCATCATACCTTGTCTCAATTGACTAAATGAAATTTTTCCTCTTCACCTAGTCCACCCCAAAGAGAATCATGTTGTGACTTCTCAATCCGATAAGCGTTTATTAGCGGCATGTGCCATAGTCTCTGTCATTCTTGTAATTAACTTCCATACTTGATGGATATCTGTGGTTCTTACTTGTTAGATAACCTTATATGCATGAATTCTTGCACCATTCGTTTGCTGGCTTACACTAATTTTTGCCTGCAGAAGCCTGAGAGAACATTGCATTTGTCAGTCCATGCGGAAGGGGCAACCAAGGTGCATTTCTAATAGTTTAGTGCATGCAGTGGACTATTTGGTGTGTTATCTTGATAGCTTAACGTTGCATTCACCCGTTACAGGTCCTCTGTGTTATTGATTCAAGTTACCACATATTGAATGACATCAAGAATTCAAGTGTCTATCACTTTAGAGAAAAAAGGAAACATTCTCAGAAACATGAAAAGCTTGTTGATTACAAGGAAAAAATATCTTTTGTTATTCCACATGTTGGTATCTCCTTGATTAATCATGGCCCACAGGTATATGGAATATAGATTTCTCTTCATCAATGAAACTTCTCCAAACTTTGTTCATCGGTTTATTATTTTGCAGGAATTGCTTTTCGCTTGTGCAAAGAATTTAACAGTCGAGCTGCTACAGAGTTTGGATCAGCAGAAGCTTTCCTGTCAAATCTCATCATTGCAAATAGACAACCAGCTGCGCACTACCCCATATCCGGTTATCTTGTCCTTTGACCGTGAACCATTGGCTTCTGAAAACTCTTGCGAACCCGTATTCTACCTAGCTGTGTCAAAGTGGAGGAAGAAAGATATTTCATTGGTGTCATTTGAATATATAAGCCTAAGGTTACATTTTCTGAAATTAGTATATCTTAAAAGTTTGAGACTTTTGGTGCTTATTATATAACTTTTATTGCCTGCAGAGTAGCAGATTTCCACCTTGAGCTTGAGGAAGAAGTGATACTGAGCTTGTTTCACTTATTCAAAAATGTGTATTCAAGGTCCCAATATAGAGTCTTGCCATTTTCGGATCCCTTACTTCATCCTCATATCTATGATATGCGTTTGGTGAAGGAATCCTTGGCAGATGTTCAGAAAATTGAGTACTTGAATGTAAGGGAGGATCGCCTCCTATCAATGTATGTTCCTGTGTTTAATGAAAACAATAGGGGCAGTCTTTCATTACCTTCAGTAGTTCCAATTGGAGCTCCTTGGCAGCAAATTTATCTTTTGGCGAGAAGACAGAAGAAAATCTATGTTGAAGTGTTTGATGTGGCCCCCATCAAGTTGACGTTAAGGTGAGTCTGTTATTCCTCCCAGCAGCCATGAGTTTGCTGTATATAGCTTATTCTTACCTTATTCCTTAAAGCCAATTTATTATGATGAATATCTCTTGCACAGCTTTTCCAGCTCTCCATGGATGCTCAGAAATGGGGTTCTTTCCTCTGGAGACTCTCTCATCCATGTAAGCTACATCTTTTTCCTGCTTAGAAAAAAAATGCAGCATATTTTTCCAAGAAATGGTGTCCAAGATATTATAACTAATTCTTCCAAGCCCACATAGGAGAGTGGCAGTGGATTGACAGGCAGTACAAAACTCTGATATTTAATAAACATGGTATGTACTAGAAAGGTAGTCTAAAAACTTTGGGTCATGTGGAGTTTTGTTACACAAAGTTGGGTGCTATATGATTTGTATAATCTCAAAAAAAAATCTCCGAACGGTAGGATGCATGGAGTGGATTATAAAAGGTTAAAAATTGGGTCTCTGTACATGGGGACATCATACATGAATAGGCATGGCAATCCATGTAGAAATCTTTATGTTGCCACCTGAAGTAAATTTTGAGTTACGCATGCGCGACACATGTATATTTGTATTTTAATTGTATGTATATGCGAAGCCCCCCACTACAGGTGGAGATTGAGTATCCTCTATTTCTGGAAAGAGAATGACAAGGATGTGGACTCGGAGAAACAGTTTCAACTGATGGATATATCCACCATATTATGATAACTTTTCTCAGAACTAAAATCTAGCATCACCGTCATTTTACATGAATACTTATGGTGATAATAAATTACAGAGAGGCATTATGGCTCTTGCTGATGTGGAGGGAGCACGTATTCATCTCAAACAACTGACTATTGCGCATCACATGGCTAGCTGGGAATCCATTCAGGAGATCGTTATCAGGCATTACACTCGGCAACTTCTTCATGAGATTTACAAGGTAAATTTTTTATAATTATAAGGTCATTTTCATTACACTTTTTGCTTTATTAAGTATTTTTATTGCATTGTACATCATTGATGAATTAAAGAATGTCATTGTGCAGTAAGATGAGGAGTTGTTAAAAGTGTTATCGATTTGTACTACCATTTAGAAATTAATTTTAGTTGCATGCTTCAAACTTTGCCACAGACTACTGTTTTTGTCCTGCTAATTCTTCTTCCTAGTTTCTAGGTTTTTATTAGGATAAATAATGAGAATTTTTGCCCTTGAGGCTAAGATTCAGTTTTGTTTAATGTTTACTGCTTTTGGCAGATGTATTCTCTTGCCAGCTTCTCCCATGGGACAGTATTTTCATGCCTGCTTTCTAACTAAAGGGTTTTTTCAATACAACCACCATTGTTTAGTTTATCTCAATGATGCACGCGTGCATATATCGTGTGTTTTCGTGAAATTTGTTAAAAGACTTTGTTAGAGTGAGAAGGATATGTTAGTTGAAGGAATAATTTGTTATGAGGGAATATTTGTTCATTTTACTTTATTTGCAACACAACTAATATATAAACACTCATTTATAATGAAAGTCTGACCGAGGCTATTACATAGCCTCCTCTATCTTTCTTTCATGCAATCCTTATTAGCATGGCATCGGAGCATACCGATTAGGGTTTTTAATTGTCTTCAATCCTCTTGATGTTTCCACCTCTTTATTTTCTTCTATATTTCATTCTCTATGTGTGCATTGTGAAGTACAAAACCAATGGGCTTCATGCCCATTGTTAAGGATGGTGCCAATTTCACTTTCATCATCAGTGTGATGTCACCGCCACCATTGTGTCTGCTGTAGTTAGTGGCCTTGGTGTAAATGGTAAAACCGAGATTGTGGCTGCCATGGTTTGAGTTTTGCATTGTGGCTTCCGTGGTTTGGGGATTTTTCTTTTTTTTTTTTTTTTAAGTAAGAAGCAAATTGATAAAGATAGGTATTGCCCAAGTACACCAGAAGTATACATATGAGTACACCAAATTAAGAACTAGAAATTTTTACAAGGAAATCATGGAAGTTGAGACCATTTAACTCTAAAGCAATGGCCCACATAAATAAAGTCTTCCAAAAGAAACTCCTAAACTCCTCCGAGGAACGTTTATGATCCTCAAAGAATCTATCATTCCTTTCACTCAAAATACACCAGAAAATAAAAATAGGAGCCATCTTCCACACAGCTACAATCTGTGGTGTCCCTGTGATCCCTCTCCAGCTGGCTAGTAGTTCCACTACCGTTCCCGGCATTACCCATGCTACTCCCAATCTGTTGAAGAAATAATTCTGTCCCTTGCAAAATCACAATGTAAGACTAAATGATCTACCGTTTCCCCACTATTTCTTCACATACAGCACCAGCCCGTAATTATGAGTCCATGCCTTCTTAGGTTGTCCATGGTTAGTATCTTCTCTAAAGCTGCTGTCCAAACAAAGAACGCAGCCTTGGGAGATGCTTTACTCCATATGTTCTTCCAAGGAAAATTGGGCCTAGCTTGAGCTATAAGAACGTCATAGAAAGTGGATACCGAAAATTTCCTTTTCTTAGAAGGCCTCCATTCCATCGTGTCTTCTGCTGGAACCGCAACAGTGATGTTATATAGTAAGCTGAAAAAATCCACCAGAGCACTCACTTCCCAATCTTGTGCCTCCCTAGTGGGGTTGATGTTCCACTCTTGTGAACCATGTCTAACTACCCTCACATCAGCCACCATAGCTTCCTTTTCTCTTGCAATTCTGAAGATATTAGGATAAGCATCTTTAAGAGCCATATCTCCCACCCACACATCATTCCAAAAACTGATTCTATTGCCCTCCCCCAAACACAGCCTAGTATTACTCGAGAAAGCCCCCCACCCTTGCCTTATGTGCTTCCACAACCCAACACCATAAGCCCCCCTCCCCTCATTAGAATAACAGCCCCCCCTTGCACACCCATACTTTTCATCAATCACCCCTTTCCATAAGGCTTCCCTCTCATAATTTTGTCGCCACAACCATTTTCCTTATAGAGTCTTATTAAAGAATCTAACATTACGAAACCCCAATCCACCAGCTCTCAAGGGGGTGCACACTTTATCCCATCCAACTAAGTAAAATTTAAACTCATCCCCTAGTCCACTCCACAAAAAGTCACGTTGGAGTTTCTCAATTCTAGATGCTATGCTTGCCAGAAGGGAAAATAAAGACATGAAATATGTGGGAAGGTTAGATAGAGTGCTCTTGATAAGAGTGATCTTCCCCCTTTCGATAAGTATTACATTTTCCACCCGGCTAGCCTACGCTCTAATTTCTCTAACACCTCCTCCCAAATTGTCTTGGCTTTAAAAGTTGCACCCAACGGACACCAAGATACTTCATAATTAAAAGTTGCACCCAACGTGTGGGTTTTGCCCAGTGCTCAAGAAAAATCATCCACAAAATAGTGAAAATACATCATCATTAACCAACTCAAAAGCCAAAAATATTGCTGAATAGGACAGCCAAATGAGTGCAATGTATTGTTAGATGGTAACCTAGTTACTTGGAAAAATAAAAGACGGCAGTGGCACAGTTTATTGTCAAAGCAGAGTATGGGGCAATGGCGAATATTGCTAGTGAGTTGATGTGATTACAGAACTTTCTTCTAGAGTGGATTCTGATCTCCTATTCCTATTCTGTTGTTTTGTGATAACCAAACTGCTTTACATATTGCATCTAACCCAGTTTTTAATGAATGAACCAAGCATTTTGAGGTTGATTGTTATTTGGTTCAAGACAATATTTCTAGACGATTCTAGAATTCTAGAGACCAGTTGGCCAACAAGTTTACAAAACCTTAATGTCAAAATCAGTTAAAAGTTTACTTGTTCCAAGTTGGGCTTATGTGATATATATATGCTGACTTTGTTAGAGTTAGGATATGTTAATGTTTGCTATTAAAGGTTAAAATGTCATGTTTCTCAATCAAATAGTACAGTGGAGACAATTTTTGAATATTTTTTCTTCTCATATGTTGAAGGATCTCCTATTAGATTTCTAGAGTTCTTTATGAATTTTCCTATTGGATATCCCTCTCCGATATTATGAACTGCCTCTTCACTCCTCCACTCATTAGTCAGTCGATGATGCAGTCTGAGGACCATATTGGGGGGGATACATTGGAAGACTTTGCATCTGTTTATTTGGACTGCCACAGATTCTACTGCATAATTTTGCATCTGTTGGTAAGATGCCTTAGCTTTGCTTGAGTTGAACAATAGGTAGTATTTGCTTGAAGTTTTATCGAAATTTGTTTGTGTTTGTTTCAATGTAAAATGAGAAATGGGGAAGTGTATTCTGATGAAATTATGTTTTGGAAGAATTGTTGATTTTTTTATGTTTGGTTGGCACCTTGAAAATGATATGGAAAAGAATTTCTGATGTTTGGTTGCATTTGTGATAGTATGACTTCTAATTTTAATTCATCATCTACTCTCGCAAAATAGAAAATTAATCTTTTAAAGATTATTGGCAGTAATAAAATTTTCACTTGAAAATTCGCTGTAAATGCTGAGTGAAGGAACGGGGAGAGAGAGAGAGATAGAGAATATAAGGGTGAGAAACATCAAATCTAATAATCTTAGCAAATTTTGTTCATACACCCATTGTGCTATGGGTTTCTTCGATTTAAGACATTCTGCTAGTTTTTTTAACAATAACCACATGCAGTATGAGTTTTATTGTAAATAAAATCCTCTGCCATGCGGTATGAGTTCATATATCACCATTAAAATACATGCACCAATCACAGACCGCCATGTTTCAATTTAAATTTTTTCTTAAAATAATTTATTTATTTTTTTAAATGAGAAATATAATTTTATAATAAAAAATTATTATATATTTTTAAAAACATCAACAAATTTTCTGAATGCCACTTGTAGTGGCTACAAGCACCACGGGTGGCCGAACTTTGGCATCCATGGGGTGGCCAGATTCCTGCCACCTCACGAGTGGCCAAAACAAAAGTGGGAGTTAGTTGTTTTCTACAGTTTTAAGTTTTTAAATATATAAAGATCAGTTTTTATTAGAAAAATATATATTTCTTAATTTTCAAAAAAATATTTAGTAAAATAATTTTAAGAAGAAATCGACACATGGTGATCTATAATTTGGCCACGTCTATCTTTTACCTGACAGGCCGAGTGAAGCAAGGGGGGTGGAATGACTTACAGTCCTGGAGAGGGGCACGTCATTTTCCACCCCCGACACATGGTTTTCCCATTGACCAACTACTCCTTTTTCGTTGACCTCTCTTTTCTACCCTTTCTGAACAAGCCAAGTGATAAAAATGTTTTCCCAAAAAATATTTTCATCTGAAACAAGTATGTATGAATTTTCTTCTAGATGCAAGTATTTAGTGGTTTGTAGGTTTTGGGGAAAATGGGTCTGAAAAAGTAAATATGGGTTTGTATGCTTGAGACCTTAATCATCTACTAACTAGTTATATGACAACTTTATTTACGAAGTTTTCAGCTCTATTGGATATCCTAGACTGGTGAAATGGTTGTAGATTTTAAATTTTCTATTAGAATTCAGGGAGAGTGATCTGGAACTTCCAAGTAGAGATGAGTTAAACTTGTCATCACCAGTCACATCATTTCACCATCTGATGTGGAGATGACATCAAGACCAATATGACTTATGACTCTATGGGTACCAGTAACAAGCAACAGAGCTGCAATTTAAGCAGTTTGGGAAAGGAAGCATGTAATTTTACCAATAAACTGAGTATGAAAATTCCATTACCAGATTGGATTTATAATGGAACGAAGAAATTATTGTTCTATGCATGTCGGCAGGAGAATTCTTTTTTCTGGGGATTAATAACTAACTAACTTTACACTGGCTAATTTAGCTGCTATTGGAGTTATAAGACTGCAGGTGAAGGGACATTCAGAATTCATTTACAAGTGGACTGCGATTCCTTGGGCTTCCCGTTTGCTCTGTGCCTGTCTGGAATGAAGGTCACGTCATGCTCTTCTCATTCATCTGTAATTATTTTATGTGCAGGTGTTTGGTTCTGCTGGTGTTATTGGTAATCCCATGGGATTTGCAAGGACGCTTGGGCTTGGGATCAAGGATTTCTTATCAATGCCAGCCAGGAGTATTTGGCAGGTATATATGACTTATCAAAAAAAAAGTATTTGGCAGGTATATAGTTTCTAAGATAGTTGTAGGGAGATCATCAAACAGATAATGATGCCAACTGTGAAGTTGAGGAAGATAAACACAAGGTCAAATGTACCTACCAAATATAATAACTCCTAGCTAGTGACTAGGATATTGTAAATGATAATGTAGATATCTCATAATTAACGTTCTTATCCTGTCAAAAGTTTATGTAAATCTGAGTACATAACCGAAGGATAAAATAACAGAACTTGATCTCCAATTTTTCTTGTGGCGACTATAGTTTATGCATTTTCTAGGCTATAGTGTTTACTTTATTAAATGATAAGTTCCTTTCTCTACTATTTTTCTACAAGCAAGCAAGCCTTGAAGAACTTCATCAGTTTCGGCATAGGAATAGATTACAAGCAAGACAATAAAAGATCAATGAAAAATGAAAAACAGAAATTACCTTGTTCAGTAATATACATATCTTCTATTGGCAGAGCCCTACTGGACTTATTACTGGCATGGCACAAGGTAGCACTAGTCTTCTGAGTAACACGGTGTATGCTATAAGTGATGCTGCCACTCAGTTCAGTAAAGCTGCGCAAAAGGTATCACTTCTTTCAATAAACATTTGAATGGTACCAGATCAGTTTTCTTTTATATATTTAGTGGGTTTCTTTACATGTAGGGTATTGTTGCATTTACATTTGATGACCAAGCTGTTTCAACAATGGAAAAGCAGCAGATGAATGCTGCATCACATAGTAAAGGTGTGATAAATGAAGTCTTGGAGGTATGTTTATCACGCTTTAGTGGTTCCCATTATGCAAGTATTTTGGGCACATCCCCCGATTTTCTCCATTTTTCATATAGTGGATCTATTGGGCACTGTCTGAAACCAATTTGCAATGGGAAGTCAGTTATATTTTCGTTATTTTTTTCTACTGTAAAAGTAATATTTTATTAAATCAAACATTGGAAAACCTCATAATATATACGACATGCACATAGTGTATATGCAATTCAATTTCCTGGAATATTTCCTGGTATTAGGCTAATGAGCAAGTCACAAGGGCCCACATCACATCTGCACTCGGAACTATTCCAGGAAATTGAATTGCATGTACAGTCTATGTGCATGGCGTATATATAAATTGATATTGGGGTAATGAGCAAGTTACAAGGGCCCACATCACATCTGCACTCGAAACTATTCCAGGAAATTGAAATGCATATACACTCTATGTGCACGTCGTATATATTATGAGGTTTTCCAATGTTTGATTATTAGATCTTTGTATGACTTGAGCAAATACCAGCCAGCATATGCTTCTTTGAAAAGAAACTAAACGCCCTATATTATCTGTCTTTTGTTGATTTATTGGATGCTTGGAGTATCTCAGAATTTTGTGAATGGTAGTGAAATGGTTTAAGTGAAGATGTTTTGAAGTGAAAAGAATTTAATATTATTTTTGTTTTGAAGTTTGTAAAAGTTGTATTGATTTTTGTGTTTTGTTTTGAAATTTGTAAAAGTTGTATTGATTTTTGTATTTGAATAATGATTAGGTAATGATTAGTTAAAAAATTTGAAATTGAAAAGTGTTTTGTGTTTGGGTGTTGTTTGGGAATGAAATTATGAGAAATTTGAGAATTCTCATGTTTGCCAAACATCCCCTTATATTGAGCTATGTTTACACCATTAATTTCAGGGACTCACTGGCCTTCTCCAGTCACCGATTAAAGGAGCTGAGAAACACGGCCTTCCTGGTGTTCTATCAGGTAATCCGTCTGCCAACACACTGTAATTGTATGCATCATATGAACATGAGTACTGCTACTCATACGTATAGGAAACGTAGGGATTTTTACGTGCTGGCAGCCTCTTTAATTTTTTTTCATAAAAAAAATAAAAACAGATCAAAACGTAAAAGAAATACTCGCCCAGCTATTTTCAATCTAATCATTACTCATTTCGAAATTGCTCCTACCATCTTCTCCCAAATCCTAGCCACTTTATCACTGAAATTTGGACCAATCTGGGTTACAGATTCTGGGTTTGCGCCACATGATTTCAAGTTTACAGATTCTTGGGTAGAAAGGAGCTAGAGACCGAATGAGAAACCTATTTGATCTGATCTGCAGTAGAAGGTTATCTGCAAGATAATTGGATCTGGAGACTGATTGAGACAGAAACCATCGAAACTGAGAACATTAAGGCTATGTTTGGATGTTGAGCTGAGTTGAGATAAGTTGAGTTCTTTATGAATAGTAGTGAGTTAAGATGGTAGAGTGAGTTTTGTGGGGTCCACCTAAGATGTGTTTGGATGTTAAGATAAGTTTAGAGATGTATTTATGGGAAGTTGAAAAAGTTGTAGGTCCCGCGTATAAAGAGGTGTTGAGTTGAAAAAAGTTGTGGGTCCCACATGTAAAGAGGTCTTATGTTTAGTGATGTTTAGTAATTTGGAAGTTGTGTTTGGATGTTGGGTTAGGCGTAAATTTAAACTCAACTCAGATGAATTGAGTTGAGATGCTTTTAGATGAAAGTTGAAAGTTGAATAAAATATTGTTAGAATATTATTAGATGAGATGAGATGAAACAATTTCACTATACACTTACAGCTGCTGCAAATACCATTTGACATCGAAACCCACTATTAACAGGGTAAAAAGCTACTGCAAATTTCATGTTATTTTGGTTCTACATTTTCTGCAAATACCACTTACAGCTGCCTTGTACTCGTTCTCTTGCTCAGATTTGAGAGAATGGAATGGTTAGGATTTGAGAGGATGGAAGAAACAGTAAAAGAAATTGGTTTGAAGAGTATAATTTCATCTCCTTGGTCAGGGGTTTGGTAGTTTATCTCTTGTTTCAACTTTTGATCGGTTTTTATTTTTTAAAATAAAGTCGAAAGCTAATGAGGCAGACAGCATGTAATGAGCCGTATGTTTTTTGCGTGTAAGGATAGCATTATTCTATTATCATCACCATAATTGCCTTAAAGAACAAGATCCTCATAAGGGATCACTGACACAAACATTGTCACTTGAGATGCAGAGATGACTGGCTTTGTTTGCCTGGCTCTTGACACTGCCTATCTCTTGGTGCAGGAATAGCTTTAGGAGTCACTGGACTTTTGGCTAAGCCAGCAGCTAGTATCCTTGAAGTTACTGGAAAAACTGCACAGAGTATCAGAAACAGAAGTAGGCTACATCAATTGGGGCCACAGAGCTTTAGGGCCCGTCTTCCAAGGCCTCTAAGCATGGAAACTCCCCTGAGACCCTACTCTTGGGAAGAAGCAGTTGGAACATCAGTACTTGTGGAGGCTGACAGTCGTTTGAAGCTCAAGGATGAGGTCTTAGTCATGTGCAAAGCACTTAAACAAGTTGGTAAGTTTGTTATCCTCACCGAGAGATTTGTATTAATTTTTAGTTGCCCCAGCTTGGTGGACCTGGGAAAGCCTGAATTTCGAGGCATTTCTGCTGATCCGGAATGGGTGATGGAATCACAAATTGGTTTGGAGAGTATAATACATGCTGATACCGATCAAGGAGTGATACATATTGTCGGCAGTCCGGATACCGTATTGAGGCAGAACCAGCATCGGCCCCGGAAAGGCAGTGGAACAATGACTGTGCGATGGGATAATCCTCCTAATACTCTTCCTCTTTTTCAGACGAATTTAGAACTGGCAAGCGAGGAAGATGCAGAAAACTTATTACAGATTTTGTTATCTTTGATTGAACTTGGGAAAGAGCGAGGCTGGGGTTATGGGCATCTTCTGCATCAAAGTAATATCAAATAGCTTGGATGTGATCATGTAGAGCGCATTTATATGGGGTACTATGAAAGATTGGATTCATTGCAAGGCCTGGCGCCTGCTACACACTTGCCTCGTCCCCACTCTGCTCAAACAGTTGGAGAGAGAACCAGTAACCAAACGTTAAATAACTGATCCATTGATGCCCTAACTGAAATGCAGCTTTAATAGCACGTTTAGCACACTGCGATATTTTTTTGTGTACCGTGTTGTATACTTTGTATAGTGGCCATCCCTTTTCCTTTTTTTCTTTTAAATACTTTGGTAGGCAAGTTTTACGAATTCTAGGCTTCCTGTACAGTATCATCGTGAACTTTTGGCTATTTTATCCCTTTATTTATACATGTAAATATAGAATTAAGGCGCAAAGCTTGCGTTCTGTTTTAAGATGGCTTAATTCGAAATGGCCAAAAAGGAGTTGTATATTCTTCACTTTTGAGGTGGTTTTGTCCTGTTTATGTTTAGTTGTTATTTTTAGTGTGTTTAGATTGAGCAGTGCCACATCCACCGAGGATGTAGCACGAGACCCGTCCGATCAAAAATGTTTTTTATTTTATTTTTTTTTTCATTCATTTTTTTGTTATATTCTTAAAAAAATTTTAAAAAAAAAATTCACAACATCACTAAAAAACATTTCCTTAATCTTTAAGTAAAAAAAAAAAAAAAAAATGTCGGAAGCCAACAATCTGACTAGCATTTTTGGTTTAGATTTCACGTGTGCTTTATCGAACAGCAAGTATGATTAAAAAGTTAAAACTAACAGCTTCACATGCTACCCATATGACAGTACAACATAAAGTTGTATTACTCTCGCCTCCTCAGACTCACGTCTAGGTTCTAGCCATAATCAGATATTGTGAACGATGACAAAAGGAAATCATCTACGCCCAAGAGGTGCTATTGTGCAATTAACTCAATTAGGGTTGTGCAAAATCCAAAAATCCAACTTCGGCATTACTGTCAAAGTTGAAGCTCCGATAAAATGGAGTCGGGGGTTTCTTTGTAATTTTAGTTGGAGTTGGAGCTGTTAGACTTAAATAAAATTCTCTAATGCAGAATAACACTTTAGAAATGAGAATTAAAGGGTTTAACGCCAAGAAATCTTACCTCCAGCCATTGATGCAATTCACTGTATTTGTTTCGATTTTCACTGTGTTTGGCTCTTCCAAACTCTTCTCTACTCTATTTAGATGGTGTATTACCGAAGGGAATTGAGTGAGTGAGTTTGGAAACCAAACACATGTATTTATAGCCGAAATTCTTATCAAATTTCGGGTTTACGTGTCCCACGTGATCTTATTTTCATGGGATCAATTTTAAATTGATGGGGGAGTGTTTGACCACTTAAAGGACTCTTAAGATGATAGACTCCCACTCACAAACGTCTTCATGAGAAAGAATCGATCAATATTCTCCCACTTGGTCAACACTCCTGATCTTAAACCCATCAATAATCTTCATTTAAGTAATAAATACATGAATCATGGCGATAGGTCCTCTAATGACGAGTATTACCTTCCATGTATTACTATGTATTCATTCTTTACAATTTATGTGGGAACAATTTCTTAATGAATAAACCCTATGTTTATTCTTGGTCCAATACATATAAATTTTCTCAAAAATAAATTAAGGTGCACATTAATATGAGAAAAGAACATCAAAATGATTAAGAATTTCATTAAAAATAACATTGTTCATACAATGAAAAACTACATAATGGAACCAAGTCCCATATTCACTATATGATCCTTGAATTTCAACGGTGGCATGCCCTTAGTCAAAGGATCAGCGATCATTAGTTCAGTGCTTACGTGCTCAATGACCACTTTATTTTCTTTAACACGTTCCCTTATGGCTAAATATTTAATGTCGATGTGTTTACTCCGACTCCCACTTTTGTTGTTCTTAGCCATAAAAATAGCAGCTGAATTGTCGCAATACATTCTCAATGGCCTAGAGATTGAATCCATAATTCTAAGCCCAGAAATGAAACTCTTAAGCCATACACCATGTGAAGTAGCCTCAAAACAAGAGACGAACTCGGCTTCCATAGTAGAAGTGGCAGTCAAAGTCTACTTGGCACTCCTCCATGATATAGCTCCACCGGCCATCAAAAATATGTATCCTGATGTTGATTTGCGTGAATCAACACAGCCAGCAAAGTCAGAATCTGAGTAGCCAATTACTTCCAGATTGTCCGTTCGTCTATACATAAGCATGTATTCTTTGGTCCCTTGAAGGTACCTCATTACTTTCTTTGCAGCTCTCCAGTGGTTTAAACCTGGATTACTCTGATATCGTCCCAACATTCCCACAGCAAATGCAATGTCAGGTCTTGTACAGACCTGAGCATACATTAGGCTTCCGACAGCAGAAGCATATGGAATGTTCTTCATTTGTTCTCTTTCAAGGTCGTTCTTTGGGCATTGATTCAAATTGAACCTATCACCCTTCACAATGGGAGCTACACTTGGTGAACAATCCTTCATCCGATATCTCTCCAAAAATTTATTAATATAGGTTTCCTGAGACAGACCCAAGATGCCTCGAAATCTGTCTCTATGGATCTTAATGCCAATGACATAAGATGCCTCACCCATATCCTTCATATCAAAATTTTTAGAGAGGAATTGTTTCACTTCATGCAGCAAACCCTTATCATTGGTTGCTAGCAAAATGTCATCCACATATAAAATAAGAAAACATATTTTACTCCCACTGACCTTCTGGTATATACATTGATCCATAACATTTTCTACAAAACCGAATGAAGAAATTACATTATGGAATTTCAAATACTATTGGCGAGATGCTTGTTTTAAACCGTATATGGATTTCTTAAGCTTGCAAACCAATTGCTCACCATCACTAGAGGGGAATCCTTCAGGCTGTTTCATGTAAACCTCCTCCTCTAGATCTCCATTGAGAAATGCTGTTTTCACATTCATTTGTTGCAATTCAAAGTCAAAATGGGCTACTAATGCCAAAATAACACGCAAAGAATCTTTCTTAGATACGGGAGAGAAAGTCTCCGTGTAATCGATTCCTTCTTTCTGAGTGAATCCCTTAGTAACGAGTCTTGCCTTGTATCTCTCAATGTTGCCTAATGAGTCTCTTTTGGTTTTAAAGACCCATTTACATCCAATGGCTTTTACACCATTAGGCAACTCAACAAGATCCCAGACTTCGTTACTCTTCATGGAATTCATCTCTTCCTTCATGGCATTGTACCATAATTCTGATTCTTTGCAACTCATGGCTTGTGAAAATAACTCGGGATCATTTTCGGCTCCAATGTTATAGTCAGATTCTTGCATATATACAACATAATCACTAGGAATTACTGATCTTCTTGCTCTAACAGATCTTCTTAATGTTGCACCATCATCTTCCTGAGAAGTAGTATGTGGTTCAACTTGTTGTTCAAAAGTTGTTGGCAACTCTTGAACTACCTGATCTACTAGAGTGTCGTCAGCAACTTGTGGAACATCAATGATTGGTAGTTCAACACCAGTTGGTACTTGAGGGGTGTTGTAAACAATAACCAATCTATCACTTGAAGTGGAAGGTTGAGATTCTGAATGATCATTCTCAGAAACTATGTTCCTGGTTTGATCGCTCCCACTGATCAAGTCATTCTCAAGAAATTTTGCATTTCTTGATTCCACAATCCTAGTACTGTGAGATGGACAATAAAATCTATAACCTTTAGACCTTTCAGCATATCCAATGAAATACCCACTAATGGTCCTTGGGTCTAGTTTCTTCTCTTGTGGATTATAAATTCTCACCTCAGACGGGCATCCCCAAACGCGCATATGTCGCAAACTCGGTTTCCAACATTTCCATAATTCAAATGGCGTTTTAGAAACAGCCTTGGTTGGAACTCGGTTTAATATATACACTGCCGTCTTAAGTGTTTCAGCCCACAATGATTTAGGAAGATTGGAGCTGCTAAGCATACTCCGCACCATGTCCAATAATGTTCGGTTTCTTCTTTCTGCTACACCATTCTGGTCCGGTGAACCAGGCATGGTGTATTGGGCAACAATCCCATGCTCTTGAAGAAACTTTGCAAATGGCCCAGGTGCTTGTCCATTCTCAGTGTATCTACCATAATATTCTCCACCTCTATCCGATCTCACGATCTTAATTTGTTTACCGCATTGTTTCTCTACTTCAGCCTTAAAGATTTTAAAGGCATCTAATGCTTCGTTCTTGTTATGAAGCATGTAGAGATACATATATCGTGAGTAATCATCTATAAAAAAGATAAAGTATTTCTGACCATATGAGTCCATGTCTGGACTACATATATCAGTATGTATGATCTCTAATATGTCTGAACTCCTATTGGCACCTTTCTTTGACTTGTTGGTCTGCTTTCCCTTTATGCAGTCCACACAAGTCTCAAAATCAGTAAAATCCAGAGTATTAAGTACCCCTTCATTTACTAATCTTTTAATCCTATCTATGGAGATATGGCCTAATCTCCGGTGCCATAATTTAGAGGAATCCTCATTAATAACACATCTTTTAGTGCCAGTGTGAACATGCATTGAATCATAAGTGGTATTGTTTTGTAAATTAATGCAGTAAAGACCCTCAGACAAAGTACCATTCCCAACACAATCAGATTTATAAAATAAACTGAATGATGAATTTGAAAAATTAAAAGAATATTCAAAAGGTACTAGTCTTGAAACTGAAATCAAGTTTCTAGAAAAACTTGGAACATAAAAGGTTTTCTCCAACTTTAAAACAAAACCACTAGATAAAATTAAATAGCAAGTTCCAACAGCTTCCACATGCCAGCCCATCTTGTTTCCTGATAAGATGCTTGGCTCACTTCCCACTAGCTTCCTTAGGTTTTGCAAATCCTGCAAGGAATTCGAAATGTGGATTGTTGATCCAGAATCAATCCACCATGTGTTAATATTGACATTAACCATATTAGATTCATAACAAACAAGTGAGGTCGAATTACCTTTGTCTGCAAGTCATTTCTGGAATTTGGCGCATTCCTTCTTCATGTGTCCCTTCTTTTTACAGAAGAAACACTTGGAATCTTTCTTAATACCACCTTGGGGAGGTATTTTGCCTTTTCCCTTCAGTTTGGCTTGATATTTGCCATTTCCATGCGTTGCCAGCATTGCACTTTCACCCTGTTCCATCATCAGTCTCCCTTCCTCTTGAACACACATGGTCATGAGTTCATTAATTGACCATTTATCCTTATGTGTGTTGTAAGAGATTTTGAATGGTCCATATTGATGCGGGAGTGTGTTCAGGATGTAGTGCACTAGGAAGGACTCCGACATTTCAACCTCGAGTTTCTTCAATTGAGCCACATTGTCCCTCATTTGCATGATGTGCTCACGCACACCTTTCACACTGGTGAGTCTTAGGGATGAGAACTTCATAATTAGGGTGCTTGCTAGAGCCTTGTCTGAAGTGACAAATTGTTCATCAATGGCTTTTAGCAAGTCTCGGACCTTTTCATGCTGATCGACAGAACCACAAATACCAGCTGATATTCTAGTCTTAATGAACATCATGCTTAGGCGATTAGATCGCTCCCATCGCTCATAAAGTGCGATGTCTGCTGCATTACTGGTATCAGTTACAGCTGGTGGTTCGTCTTTCCTAATAGCATAATCTATGTCCATCCACCCTAAATGAAGAAGAATTCTCTCATTCCAGACCTTATAGTTATCTCCCTTAAGTTCAGGGATATCATAATGAATATCAGAGAAATTTGTAGGTTGTGAAACTGCATATAGATTACATGTTTATGTTAAAATTGAGGCCTAAATAAATATTCATGTTTTACCAATGTAAATCATGCCAAATTGAATCTAATGACATAAAATTGCCTGTGGGCTAAATTTTAATACCAGTAGATCCAATTAATCTATATGATAGAATTTTATCAATATAATTACTTAATTCATAATTCTAAAGGGTATATTATGAATTTGATATATATTCTATCGTAGACTTTTATGATAAAACTATCAAATTATTTATTTCATTCATAATTCCTGTGGGTAATTTATGAATAACTTGATATTTTATCCTAATTAATAATATAAATATAATAAAAATTCCTGTGGGATAAAATTTATTATATTTATGTATAATTAATTATAATTAATGTCTAATATTCCTTATGTGATCCTAATCAATCATTATAATTTTACTTAATTAAAGATGTTGTGGCTATTCTCTAATTAACATAAAACTATATGGATCACTAGACATTTAAATTGCATAAGACTAGCTTAATATTATGAATTACATAATTTTAACTAATACTCACATGTTATAACTATGCACAAAAGATTCATAATATATAAGCATAAATATTGCACAATCTAGATTATAATATTATGCATAACATTTAATCTCATGCTCTAAACTATATACTCATAAAAAATTGCATGTAAAAAGCAAAAAAATTAATCAATTCATGCAAACTAAATATGAGCATAATAAACAAATATCCTCATTGCATATAATAAAAAATTATAAGCACAATGGTCCTTAGACCAAAAAACCCACAATTCAAGCCATTTAAAAAAGGGAAAATTTTTTTTTTTTTTTGTTCTGCACCAAGTAAACGACAGGTCGTTTTTTTTTCAAGAAGGAAAAAACGACGTGTCGTTTTGCCCATTTCTTAAAACACAGACAGCCTCTAAACGACATGTCGTTTTACTGAAACTCAAAACGACATGTCGTTCACCTTCAGGCTTGATAAACGACTACCGAATAAAATGACATGTCGTTTTCATCAATTGAAAAACGACGTGTCGTTTTTGTCATTACACTTGAACGGCCTCCGAAGTAAAACGACATGTCGTTTTCATTAAATTGAAAACGACGTGTCGTTTAGTGGTATACGGGAATAAGAACCTTATGCTAAACGACATGTCGTTTTCATCAAAGTTGAAAACGACCTGTCGTTTAGCAGAACCGAATGAAACAAAAGCTGCTGTAAACGACATGTCGTTTTCAACAAGCCTGAAAACGACATGTCGTTCGCGTCGTCTTCAACCTCCAGACGCAGCGCGAATTTCGCTTTTTACAGTGTTTTTTCACGTCAAAAAACATGTTTTTAATCCCAGAATGCTTAGAAAAAATATTTCTTTATGATTTCTAAACTTCTTTCAAATTAAAAACGTCCAAAAATCAAAACCCAAAAAAAATTTTCAATTCACGGCCAAAAACAGAGGAACTCGGGTTTTTGAATTTAAACATCAAGACAGAGGATTTTAATGCTCTGATACCAACTGTTAGACTTAAATAAAATTCTCTAATGCGGAATAACACTTTAGAAATGAGAATTAAAGGGTTTAACGCCAAGAAATCTTACCTCCAGCCATTGATGCAATTCACTGTATTTGTTTCGGTTTTCACTGTGTTTGGCTCTTCCAAACTCTTCTCTACTCTATTTAGATGGTGTATTACCGGAGGGAATTGAGTGAGTGAGTTTGGGGACCAAACACATGTATTTATAGCCGAAATTCCCATCAAATTTCGGGTTTACGTGTCCCACGTGATCCTATTTTCATGGGATCAATTTTAAATTGATGGAGGAGTGTTTGACCACTTAAAGGACTCTTAAGATGATAGACTCCCACTCACAAACGTCTTCATGAGAAAGAATCGGTCAACAGGAGCTAGTCAGAAAAACTCGACTTCTGACTTATACCTCCAACTCCAATATTAATCGTACATAGGTTATAAAAACATATATTATTTATTTATCGATTATATATACTCATGTTGATTATATATACTTATATAAAGTCTGACTCTTACTTGGTCGGCAAGGTCCCAAGACCAAACCAGCCAACACTCTTGATAAAATTAATCAAATGCTTGCTAACTTAAAGAAATAACCTTCTACCAGTACTTTAAGTAGCAAAGGTAAAGAAATGGTTGCTGATTTTTCTACAGAAGAATCATCTTATTCCGATTCCTCTGAAAATAAAGATGTTCTTTTACTTGAAAAGAATTTTGAAAAAATTGATATGGAAAAACCTGGATTAAACTATTTTAATCCCATGACCATTACAAAAAAATGGAATTCCAGACTTATTCCTGATTTATAATTTGAAGAAATATTTTTTCAAACTCAATTTATACATACAAATAATTAAGGGAAATGCTAGTTGTTTCGAGGATGGGTTCCGATATAATTTTTTTTTTTACTTAGTGATTAAGTAATTATTTTTTAATGTTGTATTTTAAAACAAAATGTTTTAAAATATATAAAAAAAAAATGTATGACAAAAAAGGCATTAGCGTTCTTGGGAGAATTCATCAGGCTACACCCTCAATAGATGTAGCACAACTCTATAATTAAAATTCCTAATCTTATCCCATCTGCCCTATTAAAATTTCTGATCTTATCTACTCTCTTGATTGACAGTACGAGTAGGCCGAGCAACAAGTCCCTGCTACCTAGGCCTAAGTGCAAGGTAACAATGCACACCTTGCCAAGTTAGGGGTCTACTATCTTGCCATTTGAGTTTTTATCTCTGGTAAAATAATCAAAGGTTTTTCGGGTTTAGCGGTAGAAACAGGACTTTTAACACTATCTTCAATACGATCTAATTGTTGACCGATAACATGAAGAGTTTTATTGACATAATTGTTTTGTTCAATAATTTTCTTTATTTCAATAAAAGTAGTAGCATCAGAATCAGTATTGGGTAATTTAAAATGAGAAGTATTTATATCTACTTCTTTATGGGAAATAATCATTGTCTCTAAAGGGGGATGACTAGATCTTATAACCGTTTTCCTTCTTCCTTGACAAAATTTGTTTTAACAACGTTCAAACTATTTTTAGAAACATAATAATTTTCAACAAAATCAAATAATAATATATGCTTTTGTAAGGCATACATTTTGTCTTTCCATTTTCGTTTAATATGTAGTTTTTCTAAATCAGAAAAATTAGCATGATAAAATTTTCTCTTATCACGATTTTTAACATAACTATATTCATTATATAAAGCAATCAAATCAATTTCAAAATCTCTACTGATCACAGTTAATTAGCTGTGATGAATAGGAGCAATCATATTTGAAGTTGTTGGGGATAAAGATGAAGCATCTTTCTTTCTTTATCGGCTTCTTCCTTTATGGCTTTACGTTTGGATACTTTTGTATCTTTGGTAGTATAGTAAGCAGAAGCAACTTGAGATAATGTAGAAACACCTTTCAATTTTAAATCAGGTTTAACAGTTTTGACTGAATCTTCCAAAAAGTTTTTGAGATTGTGGTCTCTTCTTTCAGGATTGTAACACCCAGGTCCAGCACTAAGCCGCTTTCTAAAAAATTTTTTATAAGGGATTTATTCGTATGAAGAACTCAGTTGATTTTCAAGTATGATTTTTTTTATATTGATTTTGGGTCCAAACTATATTTTGGCAGATATCGAATATTTTTTTAATGGGCTTGCTATGTTAGTAATCCTTAAATATTTTTGGATCAAATGGAAAATCTTTTATAGGTCGAGAAAATTTAAGTAACAAGTATATTTTTCTTAAGGATGAGTCGAGGCCCAAAACTTAGGGAAAACACCATTTATTAAAATTCTTTTTGTTCACTACGAAACATGGGCCAAATTTTTTAGATGGGCCAGAAGCCCAAGCCCATGTGATTTGGTATCGGCTCCCACGGCATGCATGTCCGTTTCTTCTGCATGCACGTTTGTTTCCGCTAGGGTAAATGACAACACTTTATATTCACATGGTTCACAAGTTCACGCATAGCCCCCACAGACTCCTCTTCATACATGGCTTCATCACATTCGTTTTCCACAGCATGCATGATGCACGTCTCCCTCCTTCCTTCTCTAGGGTTTTATTAGTTTTCCTATATATATTTGTTACATAGTATCACACATATACCCCATAAGCCATTCTCAACCTAAAAACTAAGGCTGTCGTTTCGTGTTCCTCCTGCCTTCAAGATACTGCCGCTGCTGCCACTTCAACATAGCCACCATAAACAACCACCCACCAACGCTCAGCCCCCTGTTCAGCCACCCACGTCTCCACGTCTAGGAAATGCCAAGTACCACAATGCATCGCAGCAACCCACACTTCAAGGCTCTTCCACATTGTGGTAAGCCTCCACTGCACCAGAGAACTGCTACCCTCCCCCCCCAACAGAACCGCAATGTCAAGCGATTATTGTGTGAAACACTAACGTCAAAAATCAGTTCCTTCGCGTTCAACTGCCAGCCCTTGGCCGTCTGGTCGTGGCCACCAAACCTCACTGCCCACCTTGCCCCTCACCCACTCGTGGTGCCACCACCATAACCCAACCGTAAATCCACAGTGGAGCCATCGTTGGTCATCATGCCAAAGGCTCTGTTTTCACCACATCGAAATAGAGCAGCCCATTCTCCTAGCTCACGTTTTTGTTAGGTGCCACCAACCTAGGCACGGTGAAGTCCAGCTTGTCGGCGTATCCACCTCAACCGCCCAGCTCTGCCCGAGTGCCCTCTGCACGCCTCCTTCCCTCTCGGTAAGCCCACTATGTCCCTCCATCTCTCTTCTTTTCACATCGAGCCCCATCTCTCTGCTCCCTCTCTCTCGCTCATCTCTCTCTCTCTCTCTCTCTCTCTCTCTCTCTCTCTCTCTCTCTCTCTCTCTCTCAGAGGGTTCAACCATCCTGCTCCACCCAAGTCTCCTCCGCATCTCTCTCTAGGTAAACTCTTCATCCCGACGTTAGTTTTTCTCCTTCGATTTTTGTCTTCTTTTTTTCTCTGTTCTGTTTTTTTTTTTTCCCTCTAGAAACAAGTATTTGCCGTGGACTCTGTGAAAAATAACTATTAGCCAGCTTTAAACCTAATGGTCATGACCTCCCTAGTATTTATGAAAATACCATCAAGCCCTTTTGTCATTGATTTTCCATAAAGCACCTCAAACCTTTTGAATATTTTTACATTTTTGCCCTAATAGGAAAGCCTTGGTAGATTAAGGGTTGGGCCTGACTTTTTAAAAATTTGGATATGTATTTTAAGTTGGGTTTTGGCGTTAAGTAGACTTGTGATTTAATTGCATTTATGTTAAGTGAATATTAAGTGAAGATGTGTTTTGCATGATTTTAGTTTTAATGGAGCACATATATAGCCATACACGTTATTTTAAAGTAAAAATTTAGATTTTAATGTATTAGTCAGAGACATTAAGTGGATATCGATTTATTTAAGAAGTGATGTTAATTTTAGGGTTACAAGAATTTTTGGATATTTTCTAGAAAAATAGATTGTTTTAATATTTTAGGCTTGAATATCAAATTATGTGTGTAATAAGAGATTTAAGTTAAGTGTGTATTTTATAGGTGATAAGTGTTATTCGTTCAGCACTATTGTGGAGAAATTTAGAAAAGTTAAGAAGTCCAGATAAGCGGGATTCCTATGTTAGACTTTGCATAAAAGAAAATGAACTGAGGCTGGTTAATGAAAATGTGCATGATATGTTTTTTTGAAAAGAAATGTGAAAATAACCTCAATTATTTGTTCTGCATTACTCATGAGATCCAAATGAAAGATAAAAGAATTTTTTATTATGATTGGTGTAGACATGAGCTAATATTGTGCATTCTGTTTTCTGAATTGAGAAAAATGAGTGAATATGAAAATTTGATAATTTTTACATGTGACGTGAAAATATTTTGAATCTATTTTTTTTAAGATGTGAAATGATCTAAATTTGTTCAATACTCTGTTTTGATGTGTTATAGCATATGAAAACCTTGGCATGATTTTCCGAAGCTGTATTATGATTAAAGTCTAATTATGATATTTCTATTATGTTTCGATACGGCCCAGCTACAAATGATAATAGTGGCAAACAGCCCAGTCACAGATGATAATAGCGAGATACGGCTCAGCCACGGGTAATAATAGTGGCATACGACCCAGTCACTGGTGATAATAGTGACATATGGCCCAGTCACGGGTGATCATAGTAGCATACGGCCCTTCTACAGGTTATAATTGAGGTTTATAACCCTACCATATGGATTAAACATGGTATACGACCCAACCACATGTGATAATAGTGGCATACCCTCCACAGGTTATAATTATGGTTAATATCCCTACCACAGAGGTTAAACATGGTATATGTCCTGATATGATACTCTAATATGATGAAAATGAGGTCTTAGATTTTGATATGTCAAAGGATTTTTGAATAGAAATGTTTTCTGAAAGTTTCGCTTTGATATTTTTGGAAATATGTTTTGATTTTGCATTCTGAAAACAAATGTTTCCGATTTGGTATTTTGAAAGTAAATATTTTGTTCTACATACTGAATTCTGAAAATGCTCATATTTACATAATAGTATATATTTTTTGCTTATTGAGCTATTAACAACTCACCCCTTATTTTCACAATATTTTTCAGATAATTTTGATGCATCAGCTGAAAGTTAAGAGTAGGAAGTATTAGCAATGTTTGATGATCGTAGATGAATAAGTGCCAAAGGGCTACAAGTATTTATTGGAGAGTCTTATTTAGTAGGTTTATGATTTTAAGTTATTTTGGTGTTTTGAGTTATGGATATCTTCGAGTTTTTGTGGAGTTTTTAATTTAATTCATTGAGGTATTTATTTGGTGTCTTGATGGCTGAACATCATATTTTATGGGGAATTTAGAGTACGTTATGAGAGAAGGTTTCAAGTAACATGAGTTAACTCTCCAGACCTCCGGGACCGGGGGCGTTACAGAGATTGTCAGTAATATATCTAGCAAAGGAACTTTCGGTTCCAACGAAAGAATTTCTTCCCATTGTTTACCAAGGTTGTTCAAAACTAATTTAACAGTACCATTTAAATACTCTTGAATATAATTAAAGTTAAGTTCGTTAGAAATAACCTTAGCAGGGAGAACTTTAAGTTCCAAAATCCATTCATTGGGAAGAATAATATCTTTCCAATAAATCATTTTTAGAACCTGAATAGTAGCATCAAGAGTAGAACTTTGGATTAATAAAGTTTTATTTCATGAAGTTTTCAAAATAGTTTTAGGATTTAAATTAGTTTTTAACACGTGATAATAAATACAGTAAATTATGGCAAGAGGCTTCCTGTCTTCTTCTATATCATAACCATATGTCAGAATATTTAAAGTTAAAGTTTTAAGGATATTAAGATCAATGAAAGCAAGAGTTAACTCAGGAAAACAATCAAAATGAACAAGACCACTGAATAGAGACGATTAAATCATACCAATTATGCTAGTCTCATTTTTTTTTAATCTAGCATCTCTCAAGCATAGACGTACCAAAGCATTGATGCATTTTCTTGTGAGAGGTTTAACAACAACTTGAATAGAACTAATATGCAGAAATTTGTAACCTTTTACTAGAAATTCTATTCATACCAAAAATTCTTTAATAGATTTTCTGTTTAATATGCAACATTTTTCATGTGATTTTGAAATAACATAGGTTTGTTCAACAGTTTTAACATTAAACTCGGTTTTGAAAATAGTTTGAGGCGAGGTAGTTTTGTAAGTAGTTTTAACATTAATTTTTGGAATACTCCATTTATTGAGATAAATATTATTAGTGTCTTCAACAGAAAAATCTTTCTCATTGATAATATCATAATGTATACTAGATCTAGAACTAATAGACGAATTAAATCTAATCAACTTATTCATCTTGAAATCACCCAAAATCTAAATTTAATATTCACTAATCGTGTCTTTACTCTTGTTCCTATTACATATCGTAACACATACCCTAGCCAACCGTCTATCCACTCATGCCCTAAACACTATCTCTAGCAAAATAGACCTTATAGACACGGTTCAGGATTCACTTTACAACTGGGGTGGCGCTAATAGAGACAAGAATAGAACACAATTAACAAAGTACCAATGAAGGATTGGAAGATAACTCAATGAATTGAAATGGGCATAAATAAATCATCTACCAGTAGCCATAATAGTGGCTCTGATACCAGAATGAGGCTGAAGCAAGACAGGAAGCAAGGTAAGTAGCAAATACCATATGACTAGAGTTGAAGTATGGACCATATAACTGGAGTTGAAGTACCAGATAACTGGAGTGATAGTGCAAGTAAATAAAACAAGTAATTGAAAGTTGGGACCAAATAACTGGAAGCCAATTAAATGAGGACCAGTAAATAGAGATGATTGAATCATACCAAGTATGTTAGTCTCAAATCTTTTATTGAATCTAGCATCTCTCAAGCAAAGAAGTACCGAAACATTGATGCATTTCCTCATGAGAGGTTTAACAACAACTTGAACAGAATCAATATGCATAAATTTTTGAATAAATTTTATGTTAAATAGGCAACATTTTTCATTGGATTTTGAAATAACATAGGTTTATTCAACAGTTTTAATATTGAACTCAGTTTTGAAAACAATTCTAGTTCTGATAGTTTTGTAAATAGATTTAACATCAATTTTTGGAATATTTCATTTATTGAAATCAATATTATCAGTTTTTTCAATAGAAAAATCTTCATCATCGATAATATGATTAATATCAAAAGGTATACTAGATCTAGAACTAATAGACGAATTAAATCTAAACATCTTATTCATCTTGAAATCACCCAAAATCTAAACTTAATACTTACCAATCATGTCTTTACTCTTGTTCCTATTGTATGTCATAACACATACCCTAGCCAACCGTCTACCCACTCATGCCTAAAACACTTTCTCTAACAAAACGGGCCTTATAAACACGATTCTTGGGATTCACTTTACGACTGGGGTGGTGCCAACAGAGATAAGAATGGAACACAATTAACAAAGTACTAAGAAAGGATTGGAAGATAACTCAATGAATTGAAATGGACAAATATAAATCATCTACCAACAACCATGATAGTGGCTCTGATACCAGAAGGGGGCGGAAGTAAGATAAGTAGGAAAGACCAGATGATTGGAGTTGAAGTAGAGACAAGGTAACTCGATGAATTAAAATGGACAGATATAAATCATCTTTACGATTGGGGTGGTGCCAACAGTGACAAGAATAAAACAAAATTAACAAAATACCTGTAGCCTAATATCTCCTTATACTTAAAAGCATCTATAAGTTATGAACATTAATGAATAGTGATGAACAATAATGAATAGTAATTCTTGTTTAACATTTTTATTCCATCAATACCTTTGGTAGTTAGATGTTATTTCGATTTGAGTCTTACTTTTTGTGTTTTACTTTTTTTATTTGCATTTTGTCAGCCACTCTTATTTGATTTGTCATTACGATTTTAGTCTTCTAGTTTTGTCAGCCAACCCTTCATCTTGAATTTCTAAATTTGATTCAACGGTAGAGGTTAAAACATTGAAAATGAACTAACTTAAATATATAATTAAAATATAAATATAATATCATACATTTTTAAAATTAATTTTAATTTATAAAATACTAATATTTTATCATTAAAGAAATGATGAAATTTTGCTAAATATTTTTAAGAGAGTAAAATCTTATAAATAATTAGAAATTTTAACATAATTTAAATCTCATAATAATTAGGCTATTTACTAATCAATTTTATGTACTCTTTTAATCTTGATGATTGTGAACTAACATCTAATTCAATTATTCAAGATTTTATGCTGTATGTACAGAGTCACACTTTATTTACGATTTGGACACATTATTTTTAAAAATTTTATTTTTTCTTCCAATTAGACAAATGCAGCAAATATACTTTGCATGTCAAATCACCTCTAGTGTGTATATATATATCTGTACGGATAATCCTAATTCTCTCTGTTCTCCCTTTTTTTTCTTCCTCTACCCAACTCTGACACTCTAAATTTGTACAAATAATTTTTGAAAATATTTATTTGCAGGGAAGGATGTTAGGCAGATTTTCCTATTTTAAAGTCTGAAATTCACGATCCACCCGAAAAACCAAACCCGAGCCGGTTCTGATGACCTGAAAGTTGAAACCCCCAAGAGAACTAGTGGAGAGTCGTTGTGACTAGTGAACCTATTCAAGCCCTCGAAAAGGATCTCCCACGTCAAAGAGCGAACCCTCGAAGATCTCAGCTGAGCCTTTTTACTCGCTTTATTTCAGTGATAAACCTTAGCCCCCACTGTCGCAGATTTTCATTGCTGCTGCGACTCTTACTTATTGCTATACACATATATATGCTTGTTTTTTACAAGTTAAAATCACTGCTCATTTGAATGCTTTTGTTCTATTTTTCCTTAACGATTGAATTAATGTCCAGTGCGTGTGGTTATAACTTCTTGATATATTGCAGGCATTGATGAATAACATATTCCTTTCAATTTTCACTCCGCATATTTCCGCTCGAGGAAGACCGACACCGATATTACATTAGCGCATCGAGAGCTCCCGTATCGGCAAAATGGCTGGGAGAGTGGAATCTGCCCCATTTGATTGGATGGAAGAGAATAGCGTGCATCAATATGAGACTCCTGTAAGAACTAAACGGAAGGTAAGATCGAAGAAAAAGGAGTTTCTTGGTTGGGGATCGAGACAGCTCATCGAGTTCCTTGAATCGATAGGAAAAGATACGAGTGAGCATATCTCTCAATATGATGCTGCCGCCATTATAAATGACTATGTTAATAACAACCACCTTCTTCACCCCACAAAAAAGAAGAGAATTCTTTGTGATGAGAGGCTCCATTCAATTTTTGGAAGGAAAACAGTAAGCCGAATCAAAATCCACGACTTGCTCGAACCACATTTTGCCGAAAACCTAGAGGAATCGGATGAAGTTTTTTCATACAGCTCTGATGAGAGGGAGAACGTTTTGGAGACGTACGAACGGGATAATATCTCGAGTATGGAAAGAGCAGCCCACCAAAAGAAAAAAGTTTCCGTAACTCCGACAAGTTGTTTTGCTGCCTTAAATCTTCACAACATTAAGCTTGTCTACTTGAGAAAAAGTCTAGTTGAAGATCTTCTCAAGGACCCTGAAACCTTTGAAGATAAACTAGTAGGAAGCTTCGTCAGGATCAAATCTGACCCTAATGATTACCTTCAGAAAAACTCTCACCAGCTTGTCCAAGTCACAGGTAGTCTGCTAATTTCTAAACCCTCTTGTATGGGCTGAAAGTTTATCTCGAGGCGTTTTTCCCACTAGTATAGTTTCAAAAGCATTCAGCAGCTTGTATTTACACACACCCAAAAAAAAGTAATAGAAACTTTATATTATACCACTTGAGAAAAGATAAATATAAACCATTAACACCTAAGAAAAATAATCTCTCTTTATTGGTTGATTTGTACTTTTCTTAAGCGATTATAATTGAACTTTTCATTTTTTTTTTTGATAAGTAAATAAATAGCTTTATTGAATAGAATGAAACTAGGTAATGCCCAAGTACATAGGAAGTATACAAAGTGAGACACCTAATTACATTCTAGTGAACTGAAAAGAAGATAGAAACTCATGGATATTCTCACCCTTCAATACAATAGCTGAAAACCACTTTAAAAGAGAGAATACAAAAAAATTTCAGATTTCCCCCACTGCACGCTACTTATTATTAAAACATCTATCATTCCTTTCTGACCATAGACACCACATTAAGCACAAATGTATCATATGCCACGCTGCTGCCAATTGTGCACTGATATGCCTCTTGTTCCAGCACGCTAGTAGTTCCACCACACTCTTAGGCATTACCCAACTCAGTCCGGCTTTATCAAGGATACCATCTCATAATTCCTCCGCCACCTCACAATGTAAAAGCAAATGATCTATCGATTCTCCATTCCTTTTGCACATGTAGCACCACTCCATGAACACCATACCCCGCTTCCTTAAATTATCAACCATCAAAATCTTTCCAAGTGTAGCTGTCCAAGTAAAAAACACAACTTTAGATGGAGCTTGTGCTTTCCAAATACTCTTCCACAGGAAAAAAAGGTGGGCTATTATACTGTCTAAGTCTTGTAAAAAGATTTAACAATAAACTTTTTTTCTCCCCGTGTGAATCCACAACATATGGTCTCCCCCATTTCCTCCTACCTTTGCTGAATACAAGTGACTAAAAAAGGCTGCCATCTCATCAAGTTCCCAATCCTGAGCATTTCTAGTAAAAGTGACATTTCAAGTTACCGTCCCATTGGCACAACACAACAAATCTGAAACTGCCGCTTGCTGATTTCCAGCCATGTTAAAAGCAACTGGAAAGACAATGGAAAGAGGTCTCTCCCCACTCCAAGAGTTGAATCAGAAGCGGAGTCTTGCTCCATCACCCACTCCAAACCTAATATGCTTTTCAAAGGTGTTCCACCCCTTTATAATAAATTTCCATAGGCTTACTCCATATGACCCCCTACCCTCCTTAGAACACATTCCTCCCACTCACTACCATACTTGTGTTCGATTACCTCTTTCCACAATGAGTTCCCTTACATTTGATACCTCCATAACCACTTACCAAGAAGGGTCTTGTTGAAGATGCTCAAATTTCGCACCCCTAATCCCCCATTTGCAATTGGACAACACACCATTTGCCAACTTACAAGGTGAAATTTGACTTCCTCCTCCATGCCACCCACAAGAAAGCTCTAAACAACTTTTCAATACGGTTAGCCACTCCCACCGACAATGGAAAGAGGGAAAGATAGTAAGTAGGAAGGTTGGAAATGGTACTTTTAATAAGTGTTAACCTCCCCCGTTTTGATAGATATAGCTGCTTCCACCTCGATAATCTTTTCTCAATCTTCTCTACCACCCCATCCCAAATGCTTTTTGCTTTAAATGACGCTTCAAGGGGAGTCCAAGATATTTCATAGGAAGTGAAGCAATTTTACATCCCAAAAACTCTGCTAGAAAAGCAATATTACTCACAACCCCCACCGGTACCAACTCCAACTTCCCCAAGTTCACCTTAAGTCTCGAAACATCTTCAAAACACAACAAAACCACCATTAGAGCTTGAATCTGGTTACTAATAGCATCACAGAAGATAAGCGTGTCATCTGCAAATAATAAGTGAGAAATGGAACGGACACAATTATTGTTGTTACCCACCGAAAAACTAGCAATAAATCCCCCCCTAATGGCAACCTCCACCATGTGGCTCAAAGCCTCCATTACTAAAACAAAGAGGAATGGTGATAGTGGGCCCCCTTGTCGCAAACCCCTCGAAGGCTAAAAAAAACCACAAGATTTTCCATTGACTAAAACCAAAAACTGAGTGGTCGAAACACAGTATTTAATCCATTCGCACCACTTGTTTCCAAAACCACATATTCTCAACATATAAAAAGGAAATCCCAACACACATGATCATAGGCCTTTTCCATGTCTAGTTTGCAAAGGACCCCCAAAGTGCCTTCTCTTAACCAGCTGTCCAAACACTCATTCGCTATCAAAACGGAGTCCAAAATTTGCCGCCCCCGAACAAAAGCATTTGAGGTTTGGAAATGAGTTTGTCCATCACCAAACTCATGCGATTAGCTAACACCTTTGAAATGATCTTGTAGATCCCACCTACCAAGCTAACAGGCCGGAAGTCTTTCAAATTATGGGCACCAACTATCTTTGGGAAAAGAGCAATAAAAGTTGCATTTAATGACTTTTCAAACTTAAGATTAGAATGAAAAGCATGGAAAATCTGCATCACTTCTTCCTTCACTATCTGCCAACATTCTTGAAAAAAAGCCATAGAAAAACTATCCGAACTTCTTTTCATTATAGAAAGAAGTCTTGTTTCTTATCAACATGACTAATGTTCCTAATAAAATTCATTTGTGTCCAATGACAAACCACTAAGAAATCTTATACAATGAGCTTAGTTTTTATGATTTCCTTGTACCTATGTCTATATCCTAACTAGATGTTTTTCTCTTGTATACATCTTGCGTACTTGGGCTACGCCTATTCCTCTGTTAGTATTAATAAAATCTCTTTTACCTATCAAAATAATAGTAATAATCTAAATTGCTCTCAGTATATAATTAATTATGTTTTGTTATCATTGGCAAACACTAAAAGCATTAAGTGTTGGGAGTTTGTATATGCAATCTCAGAAAGTTAATCTATGGTGGTTTTATAATTATTCCCTAGGTATAAAGAAGGCATTTGGAATCGGTAGTACAAGTATGGAAGTCCTCCTTCAAGTTTCCGGTGTGGTAAAAGACATCTGTGTTGGCATGCTTTCGGATGATAACTTTTCTGGTGTAAGATTTTTTCAAATTAATTTACAGCTTTGAGCTTAATTTTTGGGAGCTTTGTTTGCAAATTACAAGTTGGTCAGTCAACATTTTCATGCTTTCAGTTGATAACTTCTCCTACATAACCCCAAGGGGTTGGCCCAAGCGGTGAAGACCTTGGTCTTGGGGTATCACTCCCTTCAAGGTCCAAGGTTCAACACCTCATGGGTGCAAACAATCATTTGGGACCATACCTTCTGGTGAAAAGCTAGCAATTTAACCAGTTCCGTGTAGAGAAACTTCTGAGGGTGCGGTGCACGGGACTGGGGTTTACTCGACAGGGGTGGGTCCGAAGGGCCTTGCCTTGGAGAGGTTCCCTGACATAAAGAAAAAAAAAAAAAAAAAACTTCTCCTACATGCTTCCTCCTTGATGAGCTTTTGACTGAGGTGGGCACTTATTGCGTTTTAATTTTGGATTTGAGGCATGCCTACACACGGACCCCTTTCATATCTCAGTTTTGGGTTTGATATGTCATTTGCCTGCCTATCAACATGTTGGATGCCTCTGGGGGGCTGCCTTTTCAAGATCCCCCATCTTTGCTGCTTTAAAGATTGTCCACTTGGTCAGACGCCTTAGTCGGTTCCATCTTGTGGAAGTGTAATTGAGTGTAGTCAGTTACTTTGCTTTGGTCATTTGATTTAAAAAATAAAATGGAGGGAAGGGGGGGGGGGGGGGTTGTTTACACCTTTGAAGGTTGTTTTTTTTTTTTTTCCTTTGGGTTTCCATAGTCCATTAAGTTAACACTCCTGAATGAGAGGTCCTTGAAGGTTTGTGGTGGAGATGGATGGTCTTTGGATGCATATGGCGAGGAGAAAGTAAGGTCATGGGTGGATTTTTTGTATGCTTTCGGATCTCATTTGGTAACACTCTTCAAACACATTGATATCAGATTGCATATCTTTACCTGTATATTTGGTTGTTGGTGTAACTGCTCCATATGGCATAGACAGAGAATTTTATATGTCTTGCTTACTGGCTTCTTTTAATTTTGAAGACTGTAGTCTTGCACAAGAGACAAGACTACAATCTTACTGGCTATAGTGTTTTTCTTACTATAGTTTCTTTAATATTTTAAAATATAAGTCTTGTACATTTGTGCAATTGCATTTCTATGCATGGACTGTCTTATCTTTTTGGATTTAGTTGCAGGAAGAATGCAAGGATTTGAATCAGAGAGTAAAGGATGGCTTGCTCAAAAGGCCAACTGTTGTAAGTTTTCCTTTTGGAGTTTATTTTACAACTAAGATACAATTTTATCAACAATGAAAGAGGGTGTAAACTTGGTACATAGTAAGCATTCAAGAGATCCACGTAGCTAGCGGAAGGAAAAAGTGATAGAAAGTAATGAACAGTAGTCATAGAAGTATACTAATGTTGACCACTATCATATAATGCAAAGTATGACTTGAGCCCCAACATTGTTTGTTTGCAGTCATCGAAACGACATTAATTTCTTTCCCTCTAAATACACCATAACAGAGCCAGTGTCATCTTCCACAACAGTTCACAATGATGGCTCTTAAACTGTGGTCTCCGACATGCTAGGAGATCCACTACTCAGAAAGGCATAATCCACTCTATACCAAATAGGCCAAAAACTGCGTTCCATGAAGTACTTGCAAACTTGCAATGTAGGAGAAGGTGATCCACTGTTTTACCATTCTTCTTGTGCATGCAACACCAATTAATCATTACAATGCCCGACTTTCTCATGCTATCCAGGCTAAGATTCCTCCCCAATGCCACTGTCCAAACAAAGAAATTCACCCGGGTTGAGCTTTATTCCCCTAAATAAGCTTCCAGTGGAAATAAGTCTCATCATGAGCACATAGGACATTGTAAAGAGACTTCACATTGTACACTCCTTTCCTAGAAGGGCACCAAAGCATTCTTTCGTCATTGTTGCTTCCAACCCGACTTTGAATACAACCTATCAAAAAACAAAGAGAAGAGATCCACTTTCTAATCATTGGCCCCATTTTTGGAATGTTATTCTTTTAATTATCATTTAGATCACCTGTCGAGGCATAAGCTATTCAACTTCTAGGATCTTTGTAACACCCCCTTCTTGTAGATATAAGAATGCTACTAAAACATGAAACTTGTGCCAAGTAAGAGACATAATAAAAGGGGTTAGCATGTAGGCATGCCAGTTACAGAAAGCAGAAACAAAACAATGTCTTGTAATAATAGAGTGGAAATAAAGGGCATTTAATAATAACAGTTCGGACCAAAATAACCTTTGGCATAAGCATAACTGAAACAATATCATAAACAGAAACAGAGGCCCTGTTGACCCCAATGGCAGGGTTGTGCATCTCTACTGTTAACCAAGCAGAAACAAAAAACCATAAGCTGCATTTTATACCTGTGGCTAGGCCAGAAACATAAACAAGAGGCCACATTTTATACCTGTGACAAGGCCAATAACAGAAACAGAGGCCACAATTAAAGAAACAGAATCTTATGCACTAGGATTTTCAAATTCAGTACATTAACAGAAATGGTTGAATAAGCAAATAATATCATGTAATCAGAAAACTAATACGGAAGTCACATTTACATGTTATGCAGTGGAGAATCAGTGTACAAATTGCTCATGTCTATACCAGTCATTAGGGGTCCTACATGCACCCTACGGAGCGGGGTTGCCCCCTTTCCGCACTCCGCCCCCCCATGGGCACAAGGAGGGGGGGGGGGGGTTTGCCCTCGGAATCCGCTACCGTATCCTAGGGGCGAGGCCCCCGTTTGTGTGCTGGAGTGCAGGGGCAAACCCCTGGTCCGTCCGGCCCCATCTACCGCTTGAATGGGAAAAAAATTCAGAAAAAGACAACAAAATACAAAAAACCACAACAACCCAAACTTGCAATCAAACCAATCAACCAAGCTATTGGAATTCCTAAATTTGCTTGAGATGCCACCATAATCCAATACCTCTCGATCATTTATTTTAACAACCTGAAACATTTAAGACATCCACTTAAAGATAACCATTCACGTCACCCTCTACCTGTATAGACGTCCTCAACCAATTTATCCACGAATCGAGCAAGCCAACAACAACTCAAGCATTCCACCAAAACCACACATTCAAGCAATAGTCAGGCCTTCTAGCAAACCAAATATTCCCACCATAAACTCACGCCTTACCGATCCTATCGCACTAAAACAATCGCCACAACTAGATTCTTAGTTAGTCCCAATCCAACAATTTTAATCCTGCGGGCTAAGCTGAAGAAGGGATTGCGAGACAACCCTATTATTTGTTCAAACCAACCTCAACTCAATCCATAATAAAGTCTAGGAATTTACCTATTGTCCAATGGCAGCAATTTCATTGTAAGAGGAGCAATGATGTTAAAGCATTACAATGGCGTGGTGGAGATACTGTCTATCCATGGCTATGACAATGGCACAAGAAAGAGGGAAAACATTGTGAGAGGGAACCAACAAAGAGGTAGCAACTGGGCAGGGAGAAGCCTCATCTTACCGAACTGGAGTGGTGTAGAGCTGAGGCTTGTGACTAGACGTGGTGTAACAGTGTTTGTGCTCGTAGAGGAGTGGCTCAGCTTGGTGGTGTGCGGCAATGCAACATCGTTTGATGTTGTCGGTGGCATGGAACTTGGTGGTGGGGTAGCAAGGAGATGAGTGCTTGGTGTGGCAATGTAGCGAAGTTCCAAGTGGTAGTGCGGTGGGATGTTGGTAGCAAAACAGAGAATGTGGTGGTGTGGCAGCAAATTGAATGGGATAATGGCAAGGAAGAGATGCACAGAGAGAGATGTAGGGATAAGGGAAGAGGAAAGACCAAGAGGGAGGGAAAGGGTGGTGACATTTGGTAGCCTAGTGGTGGACGACCACTTGAAGTGCAGAGAGAAAGGGAGAGACCGGGAGGGATGATTAGGGGAAAAGCGATTGCGGTGTGGGCAGGGATGAAAGAGACATTAGGTGGTGTGTGATGTAGAGGGAGGAAAGTGCTGGATCCACTTGGGGAGGCTTGCGTAGGAGATGGCAAGAAGAAGAGAAAGCTTGGGCTTGGGCTTCAAAAAAGTTGGGTTGTGACAACATGTTTCAAGGATGCATAAATGATCAAACATAAGCGATCAACGTGTTCTTTACATAGCTTATTAAACTTGTCTTCCACTTGCTTATACCCTATATGAATGGACTAGACCTTTGTGAAAACATCCTATAGTGTGACCACAACCTGTCCCACCGCCTATGATCACAACGGTGACTGCTTAACTCACTCATAACTTATCTCTGGTGGACCACACATTCATGTAAATGTTCTTCAGTGTAACTACAATTGGTCTTGATCACAAGGATGATCGCTAAATAGCTCATAACATATCTATGATGTATTTATCCAGAGATGGTAGGGTCACTTTAATCAAAAGTAGCCTTTCCAACTTGCTGACCTACTTCCTATCATTATTTCTACTTCCCACCAAGGTGGCTCATCGCATGGAGAAACTCCAACAATATTTCTTATGGAGGAAATGAAGGATGAGTTTAAATTCCGCTAGGTAAAATGGGCCACAATGAGCTCCCCTGTTCCGAAAGGAGGATTAGGTATTCGGAACTTGCAATCTTTTAGCAAAGCTTTGCTTGGGAAATGGCTATGGATATACCACAATGGACAGGGAGCATTGTAGAGAGCTGTCATAGTATCGAAGCATGATGGACCATGGGGAGGATCGTGTTCAAATGAGGTGAGTGGGCCATATGGGTTGGGGCTATGGAAACACATAAGAGGATGGGACACATATTCAAGAAATATCCATTTTGAGGTGGGTGATTGGTCCAAAATCAAATTTTGGCATGATGTATGGTGTGGCAATAAGGCACCCAAGAAGCTTATCGAGAATTCTATAAGAATGAAAGAAGCCTCAATTTTGGACTCCTATCCAATGGTACTCCCCAAGATTAGGAAGTTGACGCTTCTTCGGAGTTCTATGATCTAGTGTACTCTAGCCATATGATGCGGGGAGTTGAAGACGATTTTTTGGCACCCCTCTAAGAAAGGGAAGTTTACAATACGTTATGCCCACGCATAATATAAATCCATTGCCTTGGAAGAGTATTTGGAAGACAAAGGTACCCGTTAAGGCAATTATTTTGTATGGACGGCTTCCTTGGGGAAGATCCTCACACTAGACAACCTACGGAAATTCCACATCATAGTCTTGGATTGATGTTGTATGTGTAAAAAGAGCAGAGAGTCCGTCGATCATCTATTACTTCATTGTGAGATTGCTACAACCTTGTGGAATGAGTTATTTGTTCGGATGGGATTAGTTTGGGTGATGCCAAAAAGGTAATCGAACTCCTAACTTCTTGGAGATGCATTCAAGGCAACTCTTAGATTGCAACAGTATGGAAGATGGTTCCAATTTGTCTATGATGGTATATTTGGAGGGAGATGAATGCATGAAGTTTTGAAGATTGATAGCGGTCAGTGGATGAGCTTAGAAACCTCTTTTTCAATACTCTATTCCATTGGTCAATTGTAATTGATTTTAATGGCATGACTTTTCATGAATTCCTTGTGCACTAAACTAGCATGCATAGGCGATGCTCTTGTATATGTCCCATATACTTGGGCCTTTGTCTATGGGATGTGATGTGATTAGTCATAAATATGTTTTCTGAAATCATAAACTTAGAAAATCCGAGTTGGGCTTCATGCTTAAAAAATGTGACAAGCTTTAACATCTTACATTCAAACCAGCAACCTATCACATGGTTATCATCAGATACACCCCCAGTGTAAGCCACCCATCATGGCCACAAGGTTGGTCCAACCACCCCCGTAGGTTTTCCTGGGTGGCTGGGCACCAAAAGTGGTGTCCACCAGTATTTTTTCTTATGTTAAACAAATCCAAAAATATAAATTTGTTTTAAAAATTTGCTATTCCAAAGCCTCAAGAATAGTCATTCCTCCCATTTTTTTGAGGAATAACTATTCCTCATTTTGTGGAATGACTTCACACGGAATAGCCATTCCTTCTCCTAAAAAGGCAACCAAACCTAGGATAGTTATTCCATGGGAATATCTATTCCTTTCCAGCATTCTATTTTGTGAACCAAACAGACCCTTGGTAGTTTTCTAGGGTTTTTTAACATAAATAAGCCAGCTGTGACAGATTAGGAAGCTAGGGATCATGTTAGGCAAGTTTTCCCCTTGGAAATTTGCCTTGAATGACATATTTCTACCAACAATGAAATCTGAAGTCCAACCAAGAGTTAAATTTCACCCATTTAAATAATAAATAAATAAGCAGAAAATAGTCAGACCTGTGGGCCTACAATTCGAAAAAACCTAGATTTCTGGGCTGGCGTGTGACAATTTCTTGGTACCTTCCCATTCCTTGGAGAGTTAGAAGTCTTACTAAGTTAATCAATGAACTTTTGGCAGCTGCTAGAGTGAGTGTTTCTGTGGTTTCTATTATGACAGCACTGCTGTGCCGATCCTAACCTGTCTTAGGATTGGTTTAGGGAAGTTTGCTAATCTTTGAAAACCTGCTTAGGTGGCTGACTTTTAATGAAAAACAATCTGTCAGCTTTTAATAAAAATGAAACAATATCTAAACTTCCCAATTATTTATCACAAAACAACAATCCTAAAATACGAATTTCACCCCAAACCTGGAGATTCTAGGGCCAGGTGTGACAACCCGTCACCAGAAAGCTTCCCTTTGTGTGGTGTTACACCATAATCACTTCCCAAACAACACTTTTTAAACCAAGTCAAACTTCTTATCCCAAAACAATTATTACTTTGAAGAACAAATCTTCGACCAATTCACTGAATGAAAAATTTTACTTATCAAAAAAATTCACTGAATGAAATTTAAAAATCATCACTAATCCCACTCCATAGAAGGTCTTGTTGAAGTTTCTTTATCCTCTTAGCCACACCAATCAGAATGGGGAAAATTGACCATAATAAGTGGGCAAATTTAATAAAGTACTTTTAGTCAAGGTTAACCTACCTTCCATTTGATAGATAAGGCCTCTTTCAACCAGCTGACCTCTTTTCAATTTTCTCTGCAATATCACTCCATATAATAGTGGACTTATGAGATGCACCCAAAGGGAGACCTGAATACTTCAACGGTAATGAACAACCCTACAACCCACCCCACAGTACTGGCCAAGCTTTCCACATCTCCTACCTCACCAACTGGAATAATCCTGTGAGGAACACTCTAATCCTGTTGAGATATTGTGATAGCCTCTGCTTGCTGATAAAAGGTTGATGCCCAGAAATCCAACCAGAGTGGCTAGTGAAGAAGGCCAAGGGAATGAGTTGAGAGGTTTTGAAGGGAATAGATAGCCTTTAGACCGTTGTTGGTGAAAGCACCAGGCCCAGTTTAGCGCAAATGCTGTTTAGAGCCTAGGCACAAAGAGCAAGCACGTACTTGACTGAAATAAAGCACATAATTTTAAAAGTTAATGTATATTAATAAAAATATACACAAAATAAAATTAAAAAAAGGTTTAAATAGCATATTATGCAACATGAAAATCAATTACTCAACTAATTACATAAAATTTAGAAATTTAAGTCAAACACTACTGTGTTGTAAGGTACTTAGCTTTAAGATCGTTCAAAATTTTTTTGAGAATAACCTCTTGTGGTTTGAGTTAAATAGAAAGAGGACTGTGTTAATTTTGTCCGTCAACATTAACTGAAAATGCATGGTAATAAATATGTAAATGCAGGTGCACCTCGATCTCACTATTTCATTATCTATATTTCTACTCCAGGGAAATAAATATGTGAATGCAGTAAACTATAACACTTATTTTCACATATATGCACACATTTCTGTATTGTAAATTATTGGAACCTGAAGAAAAGAATCTTTCCCTTATCAGAATCTGAAGGAAAGGGAAAGAAGGAAGAAACTAGTTTAAGTCCTGAGACATGTGAGTTATATAGCAATAGAAACAAAGAGGCGGGAGGGAGGGAGATGTGATCATTAAAATCTGTTGGTAACCTTATTGACTTTCGAATTTATTTGGATCACTGGCATATATTATACTTCTATATGAAGCTGGAATTTCCTGAGATTTTGTTGAATTATATTAATAGCAAATGACATGTCAGCAGTATTTTTTTTTCTTACTTTCTTACACCTATTTCAAGTCCATTTGAATAGCTCATATCATCATCAAAGGATATATTGCATACTTAAATTTCTTCTCTTCTTGTTTTTGGCTAAACATTATAATCAGTTGCCTCTTTAAATTCTCCAGTCTCTTGTTTCTTTTTCTTTATTGGGTCATACATGGTATTTCAGGTTTTTTCCCATACTTCATTTTGTTAGTGTGCTTCTTAAACCTTTACAGGTGGAGCTTCAACACAAGGCGCAAATATTGCACGAGGATATTACAAAGCATGTAGGTGTTAAGTATACAAAAAATTGACTATTTGCTAAGAGATCTGCTTGCATTTTTCTTTCTCATATTTTTATTTTTATTTTGCCTGTTGGGTGCAAGTTTGTCAATATTCGTCTCATGTAGTAGTATATTGTTGGCTAACTGTAAAACATTAATTTCAGTATCTTCCATGAGAAAACACATGCTTATCAATGCAAACACTAATTTTATCTCATTCTCTTGGTGTAATTGGGATTGATTTATTCATCCAACTCACTTTTTTTATGCGGTGGGGTGGTTTTGTTGCAGTGGCTTGCAAGAGAAATTCCTTTATTACAAAACCTCATTGATCGAGCCAATGAGAAAGGATGGCGTAGAGAATATCCTTTCATGATATTTTTAGATTGCAAGCCATGTATGATAGTGTTGGCCTCTTGCTGTATCTTGTGATGTAACCAGGGATTTGGTTTAAACATATAATTGAGTCATCTCTGACGCTTTTGAACCAATTAGTAAACAAGAGAGAGGGTGCAGCCACTACATATTGAGAAACATTTGGCCATATGAAACTCTCTGGCAATGAAGTCAACTTTTTGGCCGTTACATTGGAGTTATTCTCAATGGAGCCGATGGTGATCAGAAGAGTGTTGGCAATGTTGACATTGTTGGTATTGAGTTCTTTGAGGAAGAGATCAATGATCTACAGTTCTTTTACTCCTTTCAGAAAATCTTTTCTACCGGGTGACTCGTAGGAGGTGAAAAGGGCCCTTATTTTATCCCACACAGTGCACTACCATCGGCCCTACCAGGCAACATCTGCCTGCACAAGTTCAATCAGGAGAGAGGATCTGACAGAAGTACAAAATTTCAATCTAATTCTCTGGTGGGCTCCTCTGGGGGTATAATCTTGTGGCATTGGTCATGGATGACAACTGTAGCAACATGAACAAAGATGGTGTGTTTGAACCAACGGTAACTAGGCATGGTTACTTGGAAATGTGACGTTTTGCCTCGGCATATTCGTTTCAATGACATTTTTTTACAACAAATCTATTATGAGATACATGTTGAGCCTCATTGATGATGGGATATTTTATTATGGGATAAATCTCAACCTTCTCTCATATATTACTTATGAAGCAATTACAAACCAAAGCATAAATGCAAGAATGGTATGCTTGTATGGTATGGGCAGGTCAAAGAATTGCCATCCCAGATTTCCTAAGGTCCTTTATCATCTTTGTTAAAGTTAATCTGGTGGTGGTGGATCTGAATATAAGTTCAAACTGATGCTTTGCTGGATTCCATCTAGAGTTGGGTGTCTTTCAGAAGTTGGTTCTCATCAGTGTTCACAGACTGGAGCAGCGTATGATGCCCTGTGGAAAGAGAAATAGTTAAGAGGAAAGACTAATCATATGATGCTAGTACGGGATTCTCTGGCCCCTTGGAAGTTGACATCTTTAACCTTGTTTGCGTTTTGGGATAAAATATACCATACTACATTAAAAATTTAACACTTTATAGGTCCATAATTGTGTCACATCTAAAATTTGTCTGCTCATCCATTATTACAGTTCTCGCTTCTGTAGCATCTCTAACAACCAGGCATCCTACTGTGGAGGATTGTTCATTTTTGCCTCTGTTAATATTGAAAGTGAGAGACTAAACCAAAAAAAAAATGTTTATGGTGAGAGAAAAATAGGATAATTTACAAGGATGTGCCTTGCATCATCAGATTATAAAAATTTTACGCGAGGCATTTGTTTGAGTTTCTTCAATGGATACATGGGATTGTCCTTTTCATTGTAATACCATATCTTTGAAGGCTGTCCTCTCATGGTTTTCTTAAGAAGAGGATGGTATCCGGATTTTCTTGATCATCTTTCCTTGGTAATGTGGTAAAATTTTATATTTTGTTTGAACCCACGCTTTGTGACACACCCATGTTACAGAAAGAAACATATCCTAGTGAAAATTTTAAGTCAACTTGCATGTAAATCATCTTTGGATCCTTAATTCATTTACGCTTGATCAGTACCTGGAGAAAAAGCAGCTGCTTGAGACACCAGATGAACAGTCACGGCTGTTGCATGAGGTTCCAAAAGTAAATGCAGATGAAGTAGAACCGGAAGCTACACCGAAAGATATTCTAGATAACGTGGAACAAGGAAACAATGGTTCACCTAGGTCAATCCTCAATGGAGCTTCAGAAGTTCCGTTTCGCATTATAGCGGCAAATGGTGCTGCATCAACCTGGACATGTCAGAGCACTGATTTTGCAGGTGCATCATTTACATTAACTCTTTTATTTCCTTGACGTACCACTTCAAAATGGTTGAGGTCTCTAATCTTCTGTTTTTACACATTTCTGCAACGTTCGTGCATATGGTTTTTTTTGGTTTGGAGAGTTTTTTACGTGAATCGTGAGAAAATACTGACCTATTGTGATAAGAATAAGTGAATGCATTAATTTATTCTCAGAAATATTTCAATTTAGTCCATGTTATTCATGCAGCATTTGGAAGTTTTCATGAAAATGATGCGTGAACCTGTGAGATACATGACTTTTTTCCTTTCTTCTTGCCAGAGAGCGTCCTTGGATAGCTTTACATAATAAGATAATCCAATTTATGCCAAAGATTGTGGGATTTACTTGTATGTTCTGATACAATGGAAATCTAAACTGGTTCATTGCATGTGCATGCAATTTCCAATCTGCCCATCACATAAGTTGCCCTGCACTTTCTGCTCCCTGATTTCAGTTTGGAAATCATACCGATAACCTAGAAATACAAGCATGTGGAGGTCCATTGTCATTTGTGCAAGTTATGGAAGTTGTTGCATCCCTTGATGCTTTTACTTAGACCTTAAGTATAGGTCGACTGTCATTTGTGCTAGATGGGAAGTTGTTTGTCTGTTGATGCATTTAGATAGACATTAAGTATTTATTTATTAGTGGTCTTTTTTTTTTGGGTGGGAATGGGGAATGCTAAAACAGCGATTTTTCCCAAAAAAATAATAATATGGTTTTTGATGAACGTGAAGAAAAAGCAAGCTTAGGAAACTGATATTTGAGAAAAATAGCTTCAGGCATTACTGCTAATTTGATGCTATGGCCTAAATCGCTTTTATGAGGGGATTTTTTTCCTTCATAGAAGCTGTAACCAATGGAGTATAAGTGAGAAAATTTTCAATTTTTACTAAAAAGCTGGCCCTGATGGACACTTGTGCTCCAGTTTTGAGGTCTTCAGTTATTCAATTGTCAGGAACATCATAAAAACATATATAGAAGTTGGGCTCTGTGGTAGTTCTCATTCTATCTTTACTTATCCCACAATTCCATAAAAGTGGAGAAATAAGGGATCTATCTTCAGGGAATTCCAAAACTATTTTCTCTCTCGTCTGAAACTATCCACATGACCGTCACTAGGTGATTGTGTAGGCTTGTGGAAGCATCACTCAGCCATGGGTTAGAGGGCTTCTCCACGCTGGCTCATTATCTTCTCCTCCTATTCTCTCTTCTTCCTACCCTTTTCTTGCTGTTTTCCTTTGATCTGCTTGCTCTGTATTTGGATGGCATCCTTGAAGTAGCCTGCTGGGTGTACCAATGTTGCAATTGGAGATGATGGGCAACTGGTGATTGTTCTTGGAAGGAGTGGACTGTAACTCTGGGAGAGAACATCTGATCTGTCAAGGGCTCCCGAGACCCAACCATTGGCATTGGTAGTGATGAAATCTTCAGGTTTTGATAGGACTTGGTTGGCTCCCTAGTGTTGATTTCTTGAAATGGAGGTGGAAGCCCTGGAGGAACACTGGATGCCAGATCTACAAATGGCAGGAGGCACTGTAGGTTAGAGGTGGCAATGGGGGCAGACGAGGCCGAGGAACCAAAGGTAACTTCTGTAGAGGTCATGGAGTTGGCTTTACTCTAGTCCAATTGCAATGAGAGCTGTGCACTAGGTCCAAGTGTTGCCAACGTACTTTGTTGCTCTGGAGTGTGCGGAGATAGGGAAGGGCGGGGTTATAGTTAGGCACCTACGATTGGGTTCATTGAAGCCCTTGATAGGGTCCGTCAACCCTAGTGGGAACAAAGCTTCAAAGTCTTAATCCTAGACCATGGAAGCTCATGTAGGTGCAAATCCAGAAGCTCCAGCTGCAAGGGGTAAGGCTTCCAAATTGAGATTTGTTGAGCTTTAGTAGAAAATGGGAAAATCATAATTCAGCCATTTGAGATCACATCCTTTCTTTTTATAAGTAAAATATTTTATTCATACTAATAGAAGAATAGGCATAGCACAAGTACACAAGGCATAAACAAGAGGAAACACCTAATTAAGAGGAGGAAACAAATACAAGGAAATCGTGAAAATCAAGCCCATGGAAACAAATAGCTTAGCCCTAATTCAACTTATTAAAAAAGAGTGATCTAATCTCCCCAAGAGAGCGTTCCCGTTCTTTGATGTTCTGATCATTTCTTTCCTTCCATATGCACCATAGAATACAAATAGGTACCATCTTCCAGACTGCTACAACTTGTGGAATGTTAAAGTCAAGAGAACAAAGCTATACGAAGAGATTGTTTGGAAAACTTGACTGCTATGTGGAGTGCAATTCTCATTAAGTAGTAGGCATCGGCCCATGCTTTACAAGGAAAGAAAGTATTACCATACATAGGAAGTTCTAATGTAAAAGTCCATAAGAATTAGCATCTATACATGGTAAGAATATTACTTGTACAGCTGGTATAAACAGATAAATATACATGGTAAGAATGAGCATTTATTATATGCGGTAACATCCCCCCTCAAATTGATGCTGGTAAGTCAACTAGCAACAATTTACCAACAAGAAATTGATGCCGCTGTCAAGTCATTGCTTTGGTGAAGACATCGGCTACTTGGAGATCAAAAGAAAAGTAAGGAAGAGATCTCCAAGGTATCGCGGATAGAATGATAATCAACTTCAATGTGCTTGGTGCGTTCATGGAATATGAGATTGGTTGCAATTTGAATAGTACTGGTGTTATCAGCATGAAGAGGGGTAGAAGTAGTATGAGGAAACCCAAGCTCCTCAAGAAGACTGCGTAGCCATATAATTTCAAAACAAATAGTAGACATGGCACTATACTCGGCCTCAGTAGAGGATTTAGAAACACAATCTTGTTTATTACATCTCCAAGAAATTAAGGCATCACCTTAAAACATACATCAACCCGTAATAGAGAGACGTGTATCCGAACACCCAGCCCAATCTGCAAAACTATGGCAACAAGTTGAAGAGATGAGCCTGTAGGAAAGAATAACCCACAAGTGGACAAACCTCGAAGATAGCGGATTATGCGGCGAACTGCAGCAAGATGCAGATGTCGAGGAGAAGACATAAATTGACTGACCTGATGAACGACATAGGAGATATCTAGGTGAAGTAGATAAGACTCCCAACCAGGCTTCGATAGAGAGTAGGATCATCCAAAAGAACCCCTTCATCTTTCCTATATTTGACATTTACCTCCATAGGAGTATCAACAGAAGAAGTATCCTCTAGACCAGCCAATGTAATAAGATCTTGAATATACTTATGCTGGTTCAAGAAAATATCATTGGCTCGATGATGTACTTCCAGTCCTAAGAAGTATGTGAGTTGACTAAGATCTTTCATATGAAAAGTTGCATGCAACAAGTGCTGAAGCTTAGTAATCAAACCACAGTCAGTGCCAATAATGATAATATCATCCACATAAACCAAGAGAAGGACTATACCCGATGCAGACTTGTGGAAGAAGAGAGAAAAATCATACTGACTCTGTGTAAAACTTAAGGTAAGAAGTGTACTGCGAAATTTCTCAAACCAAGCCTGGGGAGCTTGTTTGAGCCTATACAAAGAACGCTTTAGCTTACAGACATCATGAGAAAAAGAAGTAGTCATACCAGAGGGAAGGTTCATGTAGATCTCTTCTTGGAGATCACCATGAAGAAAGACGTTCTTCACATCCATTTGATGCAGATGCTACGACTGTGAAGCGGCAATAGCTAAGATGGTTCAAACTGTGGTCATTTTGGCAACAGGAGCAAATGTCTCCTCATAATTAATCCCATATTCCTGTTTGTTACCTAGAACTACTAGGCGAGCTTTGTATTGGTCCAAAGAGCCATCAGAATGAAGCTTTACAGAGAAAACCCATTTACTCCCAGTAGGCTTGACTGTAGGGGGACAAGGAACAATATCCCAAGTGTGATTCTCCTCAAGTGCTTGAAGTTCTGTTTGCATTGCATTTGGCCAACACTCATGTTCCATGGCCTGTTTGTAGCAAGAGGGAATGGAAGTAGAGGATAAGGTAGCCACAAGAGAGATAGGGGAGGAGAAACCATACCGATCAGGGGGTCTAGAAGGGCGAGTAGACTGGTGAAGAGTGGTGGAAGCAGGATTAGGAGCCAAGTCAAGATCTTGAGGGGGCACAGAGGAAGTGGAACCAGGCTCATGTCGACTACATCTTTCATATACAAAACCAGGTTTGAACCTTTCCACAATCATTAGAGAATCAGAGAAGCTAGGCATAAGAGATAAAGATGAAGATGACAACTCAACATGAGATGAAAAGAAATATTGATTTTCAAAGAAAACCACATTCCTAGAAACCCGTATACGATGAACATGGGATCATAACAGACATAACCCTTTTGAGGTATAACATAACCAAGAAAAGCACACTTAATAGATTGAGCAGTAAGTTTATGTCGTTCATGAGCAGGGAGATGCACAAAACAAACACAACCAAATACCCGAAGATTAAAATATGAAAAAAAATGGCCAAACAACTTAAAGAAAGGAGAAACATGATTTAATGTAGGAGAGGGTAAGCGATTGATCAAATGAACCGAAGTAGAAAGCGCTTCACACCAAAAACGAGGAGGAACAGATGATTCAAGTAAAAAAGTTCCTACCACATCAAGAAGGTGACGATTTTTCATCTCAGCAACATCATTTTGCTGTGCTGTGGTGTTGAAAGACAAGAACGCTGAGAGATGATCCCTTTGCTTTGAAAAAAGTCTTGAAACTCATTAGACATGTATTCTCCACTAGAATCAGAGCGCAAGACCTTGATGCTGGCTGAGAATCGAGTCTCAAGGAAGTGCAAGAAAACGCTTAAATACTGAAAAAACTTTGGCCTTAGCTCGAAGGAAGTAAACCCAAGTAAAGCGACTAAAGTCACCAATGAAAGTAACAAAGTACTTGTAATGCGCATGAGAAATAACATGTGCAATCCCCCAAACATCACTATGAATAATATCGAAACATTGTGAGGCACAAGATGGATGATGAAGAAATGGTAGAACTTTACTTTTGCCAAGTTTGCATGATGTACAATAAAAAGAAAGATCAAGAGAAGAACATGTTTTATGTCCCAATAAACCAGAATTAAATAAAGTACGAAGTACATCAGAGTAGGGGTGCTACCCACCCCCCGCCCCGCCCCTCATGGGGGGTGGGGGGTGGGTTTTTCACCCATTTCCCCTCGGGATGAGGGGCGGGCTACGAATTAAACAAAGTACAGTACATCAGAGTAGTGCACCCATGGGGGGGGGGTGGGGTTTTCACCCCTTTCCCCCGCCCTCGGGATGAGGGGCCCCACCCCTCTGGGCGGGGTGCGGGGCGGATTCTCAATCCACCCAGCATCTATCTACTTAAAAAAAAACACTACATTTTACTTGGTTTAAAAATTATTTCTAAATCCAAAAGTAATTAAAAATACATTTTTAGACCCAAATTATAAATTTAAATTTTGTAAATATGACTATAATTTAAAAACTATGTAATTTTTAAATTTGCTAGCATATTGTGTAAATTGTAGTATATTAGTTTTTAAACTATGTAGTTTTTAAATTTGCCAGTGTATATTTTGTAAACAAGTCTAACAAATTGTAATATATATTTATATATACACAATTTGTAAAATGTAAATATATATTTATGTTTATATATATATAATAATATATATATATAAATATAAGCGGGAGAAATGCGGGGCCCTCCCCGCCACCTGCCCCGTTAGGGGCCCTAGATGAGGGGAGGGGCAGCGGGGCCCCACTGCCCACCCCTGCATTAGAATTTGGGTGGCTTAGACGTCCATGCCACATCTTATTTCCAGAACCAACAACATTACATGCAAAGAAAAGTAAAGGAAAATTAGGAATAATAGTGGAAGGAGAAACGTGAGGAGGAAAGAGTCGTCCCACTTTAGGCCCCTTTGCGATTATCTTCCCTGACACTTAATCCTGCACAACAGAACTAGAATGAGAGAAATGAACATTACAATTATTATCAACCAATTGACCAATATAAATAAGATTTGTGGAGAGGTCAGCAGATACAAAAACATCAGTTAAGGAAGAGGAAAGATCACCAATAACACTAATAGGCAGAGAATGCCATCAGCAGTGTTAATTTTCATATGCCCATCATAATTTCTGACATTTGAAAGAGGAACAACAGTATTGGTCATATGGTTAGAGGTGCTGGAGTCAAAATACCATGACTTAGAAGAAGCTTTATGATTACCTGAGAGCCCAAAGGCAGAAAAAGCAGAAATGATCATCTGTTGTACCATTTCAGGAGTGAGTGTGTTCAGGTTTGCTAAGGCTGTAGGAATAGGAATAGTAACAATCAGCGAGGCAGCAGGCAATGCAGCAAAACTAGAGGCACCAGCGGAGGTATGATAAGCAGTACCCTGCTTCCTTTCAGGTCGAATGGGACAAGCAGAGATGATATGACCCTGTTTCTCGCAATAGTTACAGAACTTCTTGGGGCAATCCCGAGCAATATGACCAAAAGCTTTACAACTAAAACACTGGACAACATGCATATCTCTACCCTTATTCCTCCCTTGAACTACATAAGCCACAGTAACAGGTGCACTAGCATTAGCCCGATGTTCCACGGCAGCCTGAGTTACTATATGCTGCTCCTCATGAAGAAGTTCACTCAAACAAACATCTAGAGATGGTACAGGATGACGATTCATTAGATTAGAACAGACAATTTCAAAATCGGAACGGAGCTTCATCAAGAATTGATCTCTCTTGCTTGTTTCATGCACTGCTTGAACGACAGAGAGAGCTACAGCGGGAACATTAGCATAAACAATGTCTGAATCATTAGCCCAAAGATTTTGAAAAGCAGAAACATATTCCTCAATGGAGAGACTTCCCTGTGTGAAATTAGCCATCTCATACTCCAATTGAAAACGCCGAGCCGTGTTGTCCTGATTGTAAACCTTGTTGAGGTAATTCCACATGTTAGCGGCAGTTTTATAAGGCCTCAGATTGAGAACAATGGTGAGGCTCAATGGAGCCAAGGATCCAGATAATGACCCTCGCATCCTTGATTTCCCACTTTGACAAAGCCGCAACATCTCGAGGCGCGGGATCACTCCCATCAATATGACCCCAGAAACTCCCAAGCAGAATAATTTTTGCCAGTAAATCTAATATGGAACGATTCTAACTTATTTGATGACATGATTCACCCGAGAGACAGAAAAAAATAGTCCACCAAAAAGCTGTTGCGAGAAGCAAAAGTATATATTGTGCCGAGAACACCCAGACCAGAAAAGACAAACAGAAGTTGCCGACAGTTGACTCACACCAGAAAGTATAATTAGAAGATGTAGAAAAAAAAGGAGCCACGCAAGAACAACAAAAAAATTGCACCAAAAAAACTATCACAAACCAGAAACGGAACAGACTGCACCGACGTGCAGAGGAGAACTAGAAATTGCCATAAAGGGTGCCGATATGCACCCTGGAACCAGAAATAGTCAACTGAGGCACCGAGAACCACAAACCAACCAGTCTATTGTGTGGAGAAATCTTCCCCACAAGCCCTTGGCACCTCCATAGAACTCCAACACACCCCCCTTGTCAAATTGGATTGAATGACCTCTTTGTGAGGGTTCTCCTCATTATATAGAATGATATCACTAATTACAAGGCTGAAAATCAGCCATTACAACAATCAAATCTAACTAAATAAGGAAACTATAAAGGTCCTACTAATTTACACAATCATGGCTACGATCAAGCTATTTACAACTTCAAAATATTGTCTAAATAAGGAATACAAAATATTGCCTAAATAAGGAAGGTATGACTAAAATCTGTACAATGATAACTACATTCCTGCTGACATCCCCCCTCAAATTGATGCTGGTTGGTCAAGAAGCATCAATTTGCCTACAAGAAACTGATGACGTTGTCGTGTCATGGCCTTGGTAAACACATAAGCTATCTGGAGGTCAGTGGAAATATGAGGAAGAGAAATAATACGAGATTCCAAGACTTCTCGAATGGAATGATAGTCCACCTCAATGTGTTTTTTACGCTCATGAAAGACGGGATTGGTAGCAATCTGAATGGCACTAATATTGTTAGCATGGAGAGGAGTAGGATTCGACTGAGCACAACCAAGCTTAGCTAGGAGCCCACGAAGCCAGAGAATCTCTAAACAAGCAGCTGACATTGCACAGTATTTAGATTTAGTGGAAGATTTAGAGACATGATTCTGTTTCTTGCTCTTCCAAAAGATCAAAGAGTCACCAAGAAACATGTACCAACTCGTGACAGATCGTTGTGTACCAGGAGATTCGGCCCAATCAACATCATTATAAACAACAAGGCGAAGAGGAGTCCCAGCGGGGAATAACAAACCACAGCCAGGGGACCCTTGAAGATATCTAATAATGCGACGAACAACAGCTAGATGTAGATGACTTGGAGCCTGCATGAACCGACTAACTTGCTGGACAATAAAAGAAATATCAAGTCGAGTAATAGCCAAATAGTTCAGTCTACCCATTAACTGTCAAAACACAGTCGGGTCAGAAAGGAGATCTTCCTCCTCACAATGATACTTTGTGTTCAGTTCTAGAGGAGTATCCACAGAAGAAGTATCCTGAAGGCAAGCAAAAGTAATCAAATCCCGAGTGTATTTATGTTGATTAAGAAAAATGCCGGATGAATCAGTATGAACTTCCAACGCCAAGAAGTACGGAAGAGGACCAAGATCCTTCATATGAAACGAGGCCTAAAGATGTTGCTGCAATTGAGTAATCAAAGTGGAATCCACCCTCGTAATAACAATATCATCAACATAAACCAGAAGAAGAACAATACCAGTGGATGTCTTGCAGAGAAACAGAGAGGAGTCATATTGACTTTGCTTAAAGGAAAGCTGAAGCAAGGTGGATCTAAATTTATCAAACCATGCTCGGGGAGCTTGTTTCAGCCCATATAACGAGCATTTCAACTTACAGACATCCAAGGAAGAAGAAGATGGCAGTCTAGGTGGAGTGGTCATGTAGATATCTTCTTTGAGATCACCGTGAAGAAAGACATTTTTGACATCCATTTGATGAAGGGGCCAACCTTGGGAGGCAGCAATAGATAGAACAGTCCGCACTGTAGTCATCTTGGCAATCGGAGCAAAAGTCTCCTTATAGTCCACCCCATACTTTTGTTTATTGCCAAGTGCAACCAACCGTGCCTCGAGTCCCATCAGAACATAGCTTAATCGAGTAAACCCACTTGCAACCGATGACCTTAACAGTAGCAGAACAAGGAAGAACATCCCATGTGTGATTTTCCTGGACAGCCCAAAGTTCTTCAGCAATCGCCTCACGCCAACATTCATGTTTAACTGCCTCGGAATATCCTAATGGAATGGGAATTGAAGACAAAGTAGCATGGAGAAAGGTATGTGAAAAACCATACCGATCAGGGGGAGGTGATATTCTGGTCGAACGTCAAGGAACTGTGTGGAAGTGCGGATCACCAGTAGAAGAGGCAGTCTGAGCAGGGTCAGATGGCAAATTCAGGCTCAGGAAGGGGCAAAGTTGGTCATCGTCGCTCATACACAAGCCTAGGTTTGAATCGGTCAAGAGAAGAAGTCAAGTTATCAAAATACAGCAAAACATGCATCTAAGGTAAAGACTCAACATGAGTAGAAAAGAACATTGATTTTCAAAGAAAACAACATGACGAGAAATACGAAATCTGTTAGAGCATGGATCATAGCAAACATAGCCTTTGTGTGAAATACTATAACCCATAAAAGCGCACCTAACAGATTGATCAGATAATTTATGACGTTCATGGGATGGCAAATGAACAAAACAAACACAACCAAAAGTATGCATATCAAGATAACGAGGGTGCTGATGATAAACACGAAAGTAAGGAGTGTCAAAATTCAAGACACTAGAAGACAATTTATTAATTAAATAAACCGCCGTAGACAAGGCTTCGACCCATAATTTAGGCGGAACAGAGGATTGAAGTAATAACGTACGAACAACATCCAACAAATGTCTATTTTTTCATTCAGCAACACCATTTTGTTGAGGTGTATAAGGACAATAGTGCTGGGAAATAATGCCTTTTTGTTGGAAAAACTCACGAAACTCACGAGACATATATTCGCCACCTGAATCATACTTTAAAGTTTTGATCCCTGACGAGAATTGAGTCTCAACGTAGGCAATGAATTGTTGAAAGACAAAGAAAACCTCAGATTTAGAGCATAGAAAATAAATCCAGGTATACTTGGTATAATCATCAATGAAAGTAACAAATTATTTATAATTTGCATGTGAAATGATAGGAGAAATTCCCCACACATCACTATGATTCACATCAAAACTCCGTTCAACACGACTACCATGAGAGGTAAATGAGAGGGACTTACTATTACCTATTTTGCATGTGGAGCAATCAAAAGAAAGATGAGATGAAAATTGATCTTTATTGCCCAACAAACCAGAGTTTATTAAATAAGATAAAACAACAGAGTTAGGATAACCCAATCGTTTGTGCCATACTTCACCCTTATTGTTTACAGTGTTACAAGCTAAAGAAATAACAGCAGGAATGGAAAAATGCGAAGGAAACAATTGTCCAACTTTAGGCCCCTTCGTGAGTATCTTCCCCGACACCTGATTCTGCGCAAGACAACCATCATGAGAAAAACGAATATCACAGTTGTTATCAACCAACTGGCCTACTGAGATAAGACTAGCAGAAAGCTCCAAAGGTACAAAAACATCTCTAACTGTGGAATTAACATCACCAACAACATGAATAGGTAACTGACTACCATTAGCAATCTGAATATGCGACGATCCATTATAAGTCCAAACATTGCTAAGAGTGTCAGAAGAACTAGTCATGTGATTAGACGCACCAAACTCAACAAGCCAAGATAAGGATGGTAGTGAACCGTTACCTTGCAGCCCTAAGGCTGAAAATGCTGAAATAATCTTTCGTTGAACCATCTCAGGAATAAGAGCAGATGAATCACCAACAATAGCAGAGTTAGTGCAAGTAGATGGACTCACAATGGCCTGATAAGCATTAGCCTGACGATTCTGGGGACATATAGGACATTCTTTGATAATATGCCCTGACTTCTTACAATAGTTGGAAGATTTCCTTGCACAGTGGGCAGCAATATGGCCGTATTCCTTGCAGCTGAAACATTGAACTTTCTGCATCTCTCGTCCCTTGCCTTTACCGTGAGCCGCATAAGCCACTGCATATGGTATCATTTTGTCTTGCTGGTACGTGGCCTGGGTGGCAAGACGCTGCTCCTCACGAAGTAACTCCCCAAAACAAACGTCCAAAGAAGGCAATGGATCACGGTTCATCAAATTGGAGCGAGTGGCCTCAAATTCAGGTCGTAACTTCATTAAAAATTGATCTCGTTTGCTTTGTTCATGAACTTCCTTGCACAATAGAGAGATTCTTTCAGTACATTGGCATAAGTCATATCAGTAAATTCTCCCCAGAGATTATTAAACCAAGAAAAATAGTTTTGAATGGAGAGATCACCCTGAGTGTAACTGGCGATCTCGTACTCTAACTGAAAATGTTGGGCAGAATTGTCTTGATTATACACTTTCCTTATGTATTCCCACACAGTTTTAGCAGTCTTATAAGGCCTCAGATTGATAACAATAAGAGGATCAACAGAGCCTAAAGTTCATGCTATCACCCTAGCATCTTTGATCTTCCACTGAGCCAACTTAGAAAGCTCAGTAGGAGCGGGATCACTACCATCTATATGACCCCATAATTCTTTCCCCAAAACAAATAAGCGAAATTGAAATTCCCATGCAGAATAATTCTTATCCGTGAATTTCACAGCAAAGGAGTCTGAAGACATGATGCTCATAAAAAAAAAAAAAAACAGCCAAGAAGAATACCTGCCCACATACCTACTGAGCACCAAGGTTCTGATGGGTTTACTCAGAATATCAGGAAGTGAAAATGTCGAGAACCAAAAGGACAGAACTACTGTGAACCAAAAAACAACACAGAACTGCCGTGAACCAAAAAACTCCACAGAACTGCCGAGAACTCCAAAGCCTCCATAGAAACTGCCAAGAACCCCAAAGCTTCCACAGAAGCTGCCGAGAACCCCAAAGCTGGCACAGAAACTGCAGAGAACCACAAGCCCAGACCGTGCCAACAGTGCCGGGAACAAAAAAAAAATCTCCAAGGTGTAGCAGCCCAGCAACGACGAAGAGACAAAAAATCCTCACACAGTGCCAACAGTAGAAACACTATCGTCCCCCAATGAAAAACAAATTCTAACGAGAAAGCACCAGAAATATTTGGTAAGTTATGGCTCTGAAACCATGTCAAATTGGATTGAATGACCTCTTTGTGAGGGTTCTCCTCATTATATAGAATGATATCACTAATTACAAGGCTGAAAATCAGCCATTACAGCAATCAAATCTAAATAAGGAAGCTATAAAGGTCCTACTAATTTACACAATCAAGGCTATGATCAAGCTATTTACAGCTACAAAATATTGTCTAAATAAGGAAGGTATGACTAAAATCTGTACAGTGATTTTACTTATAAAAAAAAAAAAAATCTGTACAGTGATAACTGCATTCCACTGACACCCCCGGTCAACGTTCTCCCATGTTTGGAATCAATTGCCATTTTCCAAAAGGCCTCCTCATGGTTATACTGCCAACCCAACACTCGAAATCGGAGGGCATACCTTGCCCCCACTTAACTAAATGAACTTTCAACCATATCACCTAATTTTTTCCATAGGAAATCATGTTGGAGCTTCTCAATGCAATTCACCACGCCAAAAGCTAATAGAAACAATGATAAAAATTTAGTCAGCAAATTGGACAAAGTGCTCTTAATTAAGGTAGTCATATAACCTTTCGACAAATACATTTTCTTCCAACTTGCCAACCCATGCTTGATTTTCTCAATCACTATGTCCCAAATAGATTTAGCCTTAAAAGGAGGCACCCAAGGAAAGCAAAGGTACTTCATGGGAAGGGAAGATAGCTTACACCCCGAGGTGTAAGCCAAACTCTGAAGATTGTGGACATTTCCAATTGGGACCAATTTAGACTTGGATAAATCCACCTTTAAGCCAGAAACGGCTTCAAAGCATAGTAGAGTGCCCTTCGTGAGTGAATTTGGCTTTGCTCTAACATCACAAGAAATCAATGTATCGTTAGCAAACAATAAATGGGAAATGTTGAGGGTTCCCCAATTAAAACCTCCTACCAAGAAGCCCGACATAAAGCCACCTCCAACCATAGCTAACATCATTATGCTAAAGGGTTCCATTACATTGATGAACACTAGAGGAGACAAAGGGTCACCCCTCCTCAGTCCACAAAAACCATTGAAGAAGCCAACTGGAGTGCCACTTTCCCAAATGGATAACCTAAAGGTGGAGATGCAATACCTAATTAATGAACACCATCCTTCCCCAAATCCACACCTCTCAAGCAAGAATTGCTAGTTGACTTGATCATAAGTCTTTTCCATATCCAACTTGCATAAAGTACCTAGTTTACCTGATTTTATTATCTATCCAAACATTCATGCAATAAGAATTGAATCCATGATTTTTCTTCTTCTGATAAATGCATTTTTTGGCTTCAATATACCCCAAAACCTCACTCAAGCGATTAGCTAGGACCTTGGATGTTATCTTATATCCCCATTAGCTAGGCTATAGTCCTTAATATCCGAAGCCCCAACTTTCTTGGGTATGATTGCAATAAAGGTGGCATCGATACCTTTCTCGAATTTCCCAAACAAGAAAAATCTGAAAAAAACCATCATAATATCTTCCTTCCCCACATCCCAAAAGGATTGGAAGAAAGCAAAAGTGAATCCATTCAGGGCAGGTTGGACTGTAGGGCTTTGGTGAAAAGGATCGTTCATGTGCTAGAAACTGGACATGTAATTGCCCATCCCGTGCAAAGAGGCTCCAATTGATTAAAACAATTATTTCTTTCCATTCAATCATACTAGTCAGCCCTATTAATTTTGCGTCAGTGTGTCATCAAGCAAGCGGACAAACACTAAGATTCTTTTTATGGTAGGGGAGTGAACATAGCCATGTTTGCCTACTGAAAAGGGAAGGAGATCTCTGTTTAACTTGTTTGAAAAACTAGATCCTAGCTGCATTGTTGAAGCACTTGCAGCACACTCTGACTGATATGGATGAGTCTATGTGTGTGATGGAGTTAAGGCCTATATACTCAAGAACAAATGTCTTTGGGATTTACTAAGGAATAAAAGGCTTTGTGATTTGAAATCCCCAAGGGATTGCACTTGGACCTGGCAAAAAATCCTCAAACTTAGACACTTGGCGCATAATAGGGTCATGCATATAGTGGGTGATCGAGCTTCCACCTTTTTATGGCTGGACAACTGGCCCCCTTTGGGCTCCATTATCCAAAGAGTCAATAGAGGTTCTCTAGACATCGATCAATCTATCATAAGCCGCTCTGTCATTTTTTATTTTTGGTCGTTTAATCACACTTGGAATTATGTATTAAGGTCCAGGAAGTTATTAACAGGATAGAGTGGAGTCGGCCCTGGGGAGCTCCAAAATGTATGCTCAAGTATAGCTAGAGAAGTGCATTGGGATGTAAACCAAATCCCATATAAAGTGATAGGGTACAGTGGACGGTAGATCCCAAGGGTACCTTCTCTATTAACAGGAATCTATTTGTTCCAAAGATCCTAAGGTGCAATGGTACAAGCTTGTTTTGCCATTTGAGATTGGGATTGGGCCACGTTTTTTCCGTTAACGTTGATGGACAGAAACCTTAAGGAAGGGTCCTATGTCTAAATAACTCATATCACAGGGTATTATTCCTAAAACAAATTGCACAGAGACACAAACCTAAGTCAGCCATAGCACAGGATATAATAGTTCAAGTTGGCTTTGAAAATGGATTGATATTGGATTGCTCTTGTCAGCTTAGAAGTCAGTACTTACAATCTTGAAATTTTTATATATTTTGATTGAACAATGTATTTTAATTTGGTTATAATTATCAATTTTTTTTTATGAGTGCCTATTAGGTATCATATATGCGTGTATTAAGTAAGCAGAAGAGAATTTTATAAAATGTTATGTTTAAACATTCGTGGTAGCTGTTCTAGTTTTGATATTTTTTAATAAAAAATCTGTTTTTACTATAAAATTTTATTTATTATTTAAATAAGGGTTAAGTACTAAAATAGTCTTTGTGGTTTGCCTCTAAGACAGATTAGTCCATAAGTTTTAATTTTGGACATTTTAGTCTTTATACTTTCAACTTTGATCTAATTAATCATTTCATCACTATTCCGTTAGTCATCTACTAGAAGTGCCAGATCAACACCAATAAATATTGGGCATGTGCATCATATTTTAAAAATTAAGAAAATACAAAAATAATAGAAAAACAGAAAAAAAAATCTAAAAAACAAATTTCAATGTAAACTGCTAAAAATAGTTTTTAGGATTTAATTTGAGTTTAAAATAAAAAAGCTTCTAAAAATCTTCAACCTGAAAACCAAACTTCTAAAAAGCCTCTGTAGGTGTCAAAAACTGACTTTATTTAAACAAAAATAGAACTCATAAGAAAAACATAGGTATTTATTTTAAATTGATTTTTTTAGAAGTTTTTTAATTTTTAAAGGACCTTTTTTTATAGATTTTTTCTGTATTTTTTAATTTTTAAAATATGATATACACGCGTCAAATATTTATTAGAGCTGACCTGGCAATTTCAATAGTTGACTAACAGAATACTGATAGAAGGATTAATTTGATCAAAATTGAAAGTACTTTGGTCTCCCCACGGGGGTGTCACACAAGGCAAAGTCAATATGGATGACATTGTGAAATGGAAAGGTGACTAGCCAACTAGAAACTTCTATATATGTTAAAAGGGGGTTGGATTACCTTGATCAAAAGTACTCTCTCTAACTTTATCTACCTTTCCTATCCCAGTAAGTGTGGCAAAGGGACGTTTACATGTTCTCCAGGATTCCTCGTCATCAAAAAGCAAGTGTGGCGAAGGGTATTGAGAAGCTAGTCAATACCCAATGGGGGGTGGCTTGTCAGGCATGCCTAAATGTCATCCAGTCATTTAATTGGGCATTACTTGGTAAATGGTTGTGGCATTATGCAATAGAGAGAGGCTCTATGCTGTTGGTGGTAATTGGTGATGGAAAAAAGTACAGGGTCTTGCGGGCTGGATGGTATACTAAGTTTGTCAATGGGCCCTTCAGAGTAGGGGTGTGGGAAAACATTCATTGAGGATGATGAGATTTTTCTAGATCCATTAGATATAAGGTGGGAATGGGCCTAGCATCAAGTTTTGACATGATGTGGTGTGAAGATCAGGCCCTGAAGGAAATCTCCCTAGAATTGTATTGTATCTTCTTGCATGGAGGCTTCCATGGCTGAATTTCTCCTAGTCATGAATGGTGGTCCGTAGTGGATTATATCCTTCATCAGATTAGTGCAAGAGTGGGAAGTGGAATCGATCACTTCACTGATTCAAATATGGTTTTCAATAAGGATGGGGGGAAATCATGAGGACAAAATGGGGTGGACCCATTCTAGAAGAAGGCAATTTGAGGTCAGATCATTTACTGTTTTCTACATCCTATGGTTGTAGGCTCCTTTTCTTGAAAAATTACATGGCAAAACAAGGCACCTATAGAGTGGCCTTTTTGTAAGGCTGAGCACCGCCCCCTACAGGTAGGGCTCAACCTTGGCCAGGCATTGGATCCACCTTTCCAGTGGGATGAAAGATTCAGCACCCAGCTTTTTTTCCCTTTCTAATGTTACCTTCCACCTGCAACATCCGCTCTAAACAGAAATGATGAACTAGCCAAAATCAACCCTAAATTTAGAAATGAACCCCAATATAGAAATGAACCAAAAATGATGAATAGGTGTTCCCTTTGTATACCCCTAATGTATTTAGATTGCACCCGTAGTGCTTTTTTAATAAAGTGTGGTATCTTTACTTAATGGAAAAAAAATGATGTAAGGGTTTCAAGGTTCTCAAGAGAACCAGTGCCTTAGCCAAAAATGGAGTTTCTCAGACTGTCTTGAAATCTGGACAATCAACTTAGAAGTTTTCTTTCCACTTTGGTGTTTCTGCATGCTCTTGCTGTATTCTTGTGCTTGTTCTGCTTGCTCTTGTTGCTCTGCTGTCACTCCCTGCCCCAAATTGGTTGTTGTGGCTTGGACGAATTATGAAAGCCTTCTTGTTGGGTTGAATTGTTGATTATCCTGCTGTTGTGTACAGACTTTCTGGTGTGGTTCTGCTAAATCTTGGTGGCTGGTGTAGCCTCTTGAGTCAATTTGTTTGTCTTGGCCTCTAATCCGATGGCTTAGTTTGCTTGAGTCAGAATGTATATATCTATTTGACGATTAGGTAGCAGCTGGTTGGTTGTTATGCTGCTACCGTGATGATGCATGTTGTACAGATCTCTTGGGTTCAATACTAATTTTTACTCAGCAGTAAAAGGAAAAGTCCCAACCCCCTTCACCACCCACTTTCACATTGCTCAACCAAACATTGATGTCTATATGTTATGGTGCTCTTTAATCTTCAAGGACGATTTCATTTTGTTGCATCTCAAGTTCTCAACTATCCTTTAAATTCCATTTATTTCATTTTGTGCATTCTAGGTTCCTTTATAGCTTGAAAATTTTCAATATTCCAAACTGTTGAGTCTTATCATCTGCTTGACTTATTTATAAAATAAAATTAAAAAAAAAAAAAAAATTGTTTGAGTTCTCATGATTTTGTTGCAGAGTTTCAAAATGATGTTATTGAAGAACAGCCGAAGCAACCATCCGGCTACATAGACAAAAGTAATGGTGAGACACAGCTTGCAAATATAGAGAGGAATAACCAAGTGATTGATCTGAGTGATGATGAGGAGAAGGAAGAACCAAGTGTTGGCAAGCGAATTCCTGATGACCAGTTGGGAAGCTTGCTATGGCATTATTTAGATCCCCAAGGAGAAATACAGGGCCCTTTTTCTTTAACATCCCTTAAACGTTGGAGTGACGCTTATTACTTTCCTCCGGATTTCAAGGTCTGGAAGACGGGTCAAAACCAAGATGAAGCTGTTCTATTGAAAAATATTCTACACTAGGTTTTTGCTCAATTGATTGTACTAGACTAGATTTGTTGCTTATAGTAGGGCGTAATCTATAAATAGCAATTGCTTGGTATGTGAATGATACGAGGTTTCTGTGGAAGAACTAGCAATTGTACCATGATAATATTCACTATCGGGGGGTACATCTGATTAACTTTTAGTTGAATAGCGCAAGAGAGAATGAGAGAAAAGGCTGCTTGTAAGGAGAACTAAAAGATTTTAGTCACGTTGTGAATGTGGATCACTACAATTTGGGCTTCCAAGTCAATGGGCAGGGTTGATTCTCAAGAGGCCTCTGTCCTTGAACTCATTTATCTTAATGGTATAGTTTCTTTTTAGCATGTGTACGCCATCTCACTTGTATCTTAATGCGTTGATACGGTAATATGTGTCAGAGTAATGCTAGATATACTCGTGGAGTTGGGTCTTGTATTTATTCAATTTTTTTAAAAAAGATTGCATGGCACTTGCGCACTTCACAACTGCAAATATTATTTTTTTATATATTAACCCTTAAAATGGTTATTTTAAAAAATAAGAGATAGATTTTATGATTTATGGACAATTTCACATAAATACCATATGATGAAAGTAGAATGAGCAGTGAACATAACATCCCCCTTAATTAAAGACCACAAGGCTAGAAGGGAATAATTAGCATCTAACATGCTCTCACTACAAAAAGCCTTTATTGTTTGACCTTAAAATGACATAACATAAGAAATATACCATTTGTTTCGGCAAGTACCAATGACCAACCCAGGTCAAATATAAACGGTATCTTAGACGGGAACTAAAAGGTATTCCTCCGATTTATGCATCGAGCAGACACGGGCAAGGAAAGGTGATGACCGAGTTACTTAGGAAGGTGTTACGCACGTGATGATGCCTTTATAACATGTAATTGTAACCCACAAAATAAGAAAACAGACAGAAAAAATCCATTAGTCTTCAGCTCACATTTTTAAACTGTAAATTACCATTCTCCAAACAATTTCACGCTCTATATATCCCCACATCTCTAGGCAACAGTTTTGGATTTCTTTGGGAAATGGCATCCACCAACCACACAGGCGTGGTCCCGCTCATAAGGCTCGAGCGTCACTTGTTCAAAAGGCTCGAACTGATCCTGCTTTAGCTTGTTCACTTCGCTCTGGATTAGCAGCAAAAAGAAAATTTCTACTGGTATGTGGTATCGTTTATTTGAAAATAGAAGAGTCCCATTTAACTATTAAGAGTTGAAAACAAGAGAAAAAAGTTTACCTCATATTGTTACTAGTCTGATCAAATCATTAGAATACTCCTGATAAGCATAAGTGGTAAATAACGTCACATGCTGCTTGAAAATGAGATTTTCTTGCGGTTTTATAATGATTCCAGTGGACCCTAATTTTTTTTTTTTTTTTTTGTTTCTCTGATAGGTGACCTCTATTTAGAACGTTAACTAATCCTTTTTCAATGTAAACTCCTGTGACTTCGATTTTTCTTAGATCTTAAGGTGGAGATTGGAATATCCCAGATTGAATGTAGAATGATGGTTAATGGGGATCCCACTTTGCCCGTGTAAGCGAAGTTATTATGAACTATAATCCACCCTTAACATTTGATTTAGCTCATTTAGAATATAAGCCATCATGCAGTTTATAGTTTCCTTGTGTCACTATACAACATATATTACAAGGATACCGGCCCAAAGAGAGTTAGAAGGCCAGAGACATGTCCAAGAAAAACAACTCCAAAAGAGAACCGGACAACGCTAAAAATATCTGTTATCTGACAAAATTTGTGGAGCCAAAGCAACAATTCATGTACAAACTGAACAGAGTCAACTTGGGGGCAATCCAAAAGTATAACTTCAACTGTTATTTTCAACATTTAGCTTAAAACATATTAGAGTAAACATAACATAGCTGTTAAATAGACATCATAACATTTAACAAATATTAAATTAGAGAACTATCTATTTAAAGCATTCAAAATTCTCTTTTTTATATATAAGCAAAGCATTCAAAATATCTGATTCAGAAAAAACACCCACAAAGGGAGATGCAATATATAAGTATATATTAAAAATATTTCGGCAAAAGCGAGTCTGCCACCATGAAGAGTGATAAATTGTTGTCTAAAGAATATGAAAACTGCCACCGCCAGGTTTCCACAAGGAAATGTCATAGTAAACACAAATAGAATAATGCTAAATGACAAAACACAAGATAAAATGTAAAAATGCATGTATGAAATATACAATGACCTACAGAATGATAGTAAATTCAACAGTATCTCTCTAGGAGCATCTGAAACCTGAGCTTGCATCAATCATAACATGTTGAAGGGAAACCCAAGTAACTCACATAGATTTTGCTATACATTAGCCACTATTCATCCCCACCCCCCATACCTGACTTTTTTTTATAGAGTGTGTGGTGTTTTTCATAAAATAAGAAACAAGTTTATGACAGCATGAGAAACTCGATTCTGCATCACCCATTATCTCTTGAAGGGGAATCCGAGTTAACTCATCATATGGTCATGACATAAAATATGATACAAAATTAAAATTTGATGTAATAAGTGTAACACAAAAAGAAATGAAACATACAAATCCCAAGCCCAAAAGTGTATAAATTAACTAAATGATGGACAAATAAAAGCCATCCAGGAATATCCCTTAAAGAATCTTATTATCCCATAACGTGGCAAGTTTGAATGTTTCCAAAAAGCACAAAAATAAAAGCCAAATATACCAAAGGAACTAAGGTGGATTTGCAAAAAGGAACCAATCAATAGCAAAGGACAAAACACATTCACTATAGAAATGTCATGGGACCTTTTTTAATAGGTAAAATAATTTTTAGTAATAGAAATGAAAATATACAAGTGAAAACACTTAGTCAAGAATAAGAAATTGATACAAGAATCATGAAAACCTTGTCCGTTTAGATTTATAGCAATTGACTATGACATTAGTGTATCAAGGAAGAAACGTCTAAGTTCATCCACTGAGCATTTCATGTCTTCAAAGTTCCGATTGTTCTTTTCCCTCTAGACGCACCACAATAGACATATGGAACCATTTTCCATATGGACCTTTCCAACTGGCAAAGAGGTTAACGACCCTCCCATGCATAACACATGCTAGCCCCATTCTACTAAATATATAATATATTATCCATAGGGCCCTAGCCTCCTCAATGAAGAAGCAAATGATCCATTGTCGCTCCACTTATCCCTACACATACAACATCAGTCAATTACTATAATCCATCTTTTCCCCAAGTTCTTTATGATCAAAATCTTCCCTAAAGATCCAGGTGAAGAAAGCGGCCTTACGAGACACCTTACTCCTCCAAATACTCTTCCAAGGAAAATGATCATGGTTTTGAGTAGTGATGACATCATAAAGAGAGGACAAAGAATTTTCCTATTTTGGAAGCAACATATTTTATCGTTTTCTCCATCCCTAACTTTCGAAAAATATAATGAGTTAAAGAAGTTAGAGATACACCAATATCTCAGTCTTGGGCTATCCAATGGAAACTGATATTCCACTATGTAGAGCCCCTCCTGAACTCCCAACAAAATTGAAGTGTGGCTTCCTGCTCAAGTGCTAACCTATACGCTGTTGGAAAATAGTCTTTTAGGACATTATCTCCCCACCATATGTCATGCCAAAATCTAATCTTGGAGTCATCACTCACCATGAATCCTCAATGCTTCCCTCTCTTGGTGGTAACACCACAACCATCTCCCAAGAAGTGCTCTCTTGAACATCCTCAAGTTCCGAACTCCTAGCCCACTACCAAATATTGGAGAGCATACCTTCCCCTGGGGGTGGGCAGCGGGATCCCACACTCTGCTGTCCTGCCCGCAGGGGAAAACACTGGCTGGAGCGAGGGCGGTTTGGCCCCAGCAGGGCTCTGCCCCATCCTCTGTCTTGCATATTTACAATTTTGTTATATATATAAATATATATTTATATATAATAATATGTGTTCAGTAGAACTTTTACTTAATATTTTATATAAATTATAGTGTAATAGAATGACCTTTTTATAGGTTGTCTTGTCAATACAAATTATATTTAAGCAGTATGAAATACTCTAATTCGAATATGAATTTTTTATTATTGTATCGAAAATAAGCCGTCTGCATGGGTATGATTCTCCATTAATATTTTGACTATTCAAGATTTTCACTCTGGTCATCCCACTTAATTAATTTCTTTAAGCTGACAATGTTATCCCCAGCCCACTAACTTTATGCATGCCATTTGTACATTAGTCACCATCGATTCCTTTACGGCTCTTCTTTTTAGTACTGTCATAATTTACGGCATGTTTTATTGTATGTGTTGAGAAATTTCCTGTTGTCCACGCTCATGTAACACCTTAAGTATCTGACAGAGATGAGAAGAGTTAAATTGAATTAAAGTTAAAATTAAAAATTAAATAAAATATTATTAAAATATATTTTTTTAATATTATTTTTATTTTAAAATTAAAAAAAATTAAATTATTTATTTTATTTTATATGAAAAATATAAAAAAATTATAATAATTATATTAGATAAGATGAGAAATTAAGAAGAATTATAAAAATAAACGAGTGATGAGAGAGACGTTGCAGCTTGCTTAAGTGCTTTTTAATTGTATAGAAGTTACCAATTAGTCATATATGATGACTAATGGTAAAGATCAATGCCGCATGGATGCATTCATACACGACTGATGTATTACCACTTCTGTTAATTTTTTTGGTCGCTAGCTAGCAGTTTCGTCTCATTAAACCAGCTGGGAGAGATAAGAATTAAGAGTGAGAAAAAAGAAAAAGGTACGTTTTACGTACAGTGAATTCTATATATATATATATAGAAAAACTCTTTTATATATATATATATATGTATGTATGTTTCTATATAAGAAGGCGAATTCATGGCTTGATTTGGTGATTCGAATTTAAATCACAGCCAATATAAAAATGTCAGATGAGTTTTACAACATATATGTATATGTAGGAGAAACAAAGTCTAATTAAACTGCATGTCTTGTTAAAAAGAAGCATTATATTATTTATATATCTGAAAGTGACTTCTGCCTTTCTGGGATTTTGACATACGATATATATAAATATATATTTAATTATAGAGTATCCTGATCTTGAGGTTAAAAAGTAAAAAACAAAATATTTTTGTAACTGGTATTCAAAAATTTGATTAGGGAATTCATTTTTATAAATTTAATTAACTACATTTTAATAATATCAAATAGTAGATTCTTTAAATTTATTATTATTTTATTAAAATATTGATTGTGATTTTTTTATATTTTAATTTAAATATTAATTTATTATTAAAAAAATATATATTAATTTTCTAACATTAATATTAAATTTTAAAAAAATTAACATCATCTAATTATAATATCGTAGAAAACTTGAAAAGCAATCCACCGTTACCTTTCCTATACGTTGCGTCTAGAGTTCACTTCTTACTTCGACAGAACACTTCCCTCCTTCCATCTCAAATGCATGGGAGAGGTTTATGTTCCTTGATTGAAGCTCGCTAAGCTAGTTTCACCAAAAAGAATGGCACTCTAGGTGATATATGCGAAACTGTCTCAGGCAGTGATCTTGTATTGATACGATTATCTAACTCCGCACAGGCTATTGATTATTAAAAAGTATTCACCCACATGAAGCTAAACAGCATGCAGCTTGGACTTTCCCATGGTTTTCTTTTTGGCCATTTGCAGTCAATAGGATTTGATTTCCCCAACGACATCTGTGTGATTGGGAATCTACTTGTCCTTGAAACTTCAGTCGATGGTGTTTGTGCCCTACATGGTGATCTTGACTACTCATCTGAACCGTAGCCTAGTATCTCCGACGGTGCCAAGGATTTTAGTAAAGAGAAGGCTTGGTCGAGATCCTAGAAGACGTCTAACTGCACAAGAAGTTTTGTGTGTTTTTTTTTTTTTTTTCTTTCTGTCGAGCCTATTTCATTTGGAATGTATTTGTGGCACAGAGTCTCGAAAATTCACCTTGAATGGTATGAGTTTAGCAATCACAATTTTCTTCATTTTGCACCAAAAGTAACCTTGAAATCTAAAATGAATGAAGATGCATTAAAATTAGTTTTATTAGGAAGGGTTCTAGGCATCCTATTGCAAGCCATATTTCAAAATAATGGCTCTGAAGTGGATAAGGATGAAAATGGAAAGAATATCAATTTGGGAAACAGTCTTCCCAAGTGGTGGATTGAACAGAAGCAGCAACCTATCAATTCCCACCTCTTGTCTATCTCAACTAATGAAAACTTCTCATCAAGTTGGTATTAGATTCAACCACCGAAATTAAGGTTCAAGTTTTGAAGTTTCAAACAAAGAATTACACATTGCTTGAGTTTGCGGAGAATACTAGTTATGGGGTAACTGGGCATAACATTTTGTTGTTAAAAGATTAAGGTCTGGGTTTGGCAGCAATTTCGGGTCTCTCAGAGTTCTTTTCAATGGAAGTTGCCGAAAAGCATCAGTGGACCTCTACTAATAAGCATCTTACGAGTGATCGTTTATCATTTGAGTATTGTGAAGGATGGAAAACTAAATTTGTAAAAGATGATAATAGTGTCCAGCTGCATTTGTCAAAATCTAACCTTATCTGTTTGGACTATCAAGAACTAGTTGGTGGCAAGAGATGTGGAGGGGACATTAGAGGCTGCAAATATATGGTTGGTTCAGAATCTAATTTTAGTTCATTTTCACACAGTCTGGTGCAGATAGTGTCAACTTATATGATGCTATACCTCCAGTTGACAAGAACCTCCTTGAGTCTGCAGTTGGTGGAAAAGTTAAGGTGGATGGTAAAGCTTTTAATGAAAATGGGTTGTTACATATATATGAAGCTTCCAAAAATACTTGAGAAAGTTGGACTTCCAAACCGAGTTGAGTCACCTGGATATATGAGACGCATCTTTGAATTTTCTTGCTGGCTGTGAACTCCATGAAGCACTTGGACCAATTTTTCTCAAATGCAGTAATTATTTTTATTTGGAAGCGGAGAAGACTGAAAATGATGTAGTTGTCAAGATACTAGAAAAATTGTTGTCAAAAGTGAGATTGTATCCAATATTCTCGTCTCTTCTCCAATCTGTCAACCCCAGCCAAAGCCCCAAATCATTCTTCTGTAGCCAGCCACGACGTCTTCTCCATTACCCTGTAGCCAAAGCCCCAAATCATTCTTCCAAAGCAATCGGTATCTCTCTCTCTCTCTCTCTCTCTCTCTTTCTTTGTGATTTTTGATTATTTTGTACATTTAGGTCGATTAAGTTTGCATTGTGAATTTATGGTTATTTTTCATTTTTTGTATCTGGGATTAAGTTTGCAACATCTTAGATGTAAAAAAAACTACAAAATTTTTGTTGTTTATATCTGGGATTAAGTTTGCAATTTGTTAAATTGCAAACTTCCACAACACAGAATCCTCCTCCCATAGCCCCTTCTCCCACACTTCATTCGGCCAACCACTTCATCACTATAAAGCTCACAAATGACAACTTCCTTCTTTGGAAGGCGCAGATGGTACCCTTTCTTAAGGGTCACCAACTCTTTGATCATGTGGATTGCACATCTCTAATGCATTCCCCAATGACTAACAATGCTCCTAACCCTTCCTATAATCATTAGGTCCTTCGTGACCAACTTATACTCTCTGTCATCAACTCATCTCTCTCGACTCAAGTGCTAGCCCAAGTTCTTGATTGCAACACTGCATATGATGCTTGGACTACACTGCAAACTCTCTTTTCCTCTCAATCCTCTACCATTGCAATGTAGACTCAGTATCAACTAGCCACTCTCAAAAAGGGCACTAAGTCCATTACTGATTATTTTCATAGAGCCAAAACCTTGATTGCCTCCTTAGGCGCAGCTGGGCAGCCCCTCTCTCCTCCAAAGTTTTCTATTTATTTACTGGCTGGACTTGGGACAGATTATGATCCCTTAGTCACATCTCTCACGACTAGGACAGATCCCCTTTCTCCTCAATAAATATACAGTTTCCTCCTAGCCCATGAATCCCATTTAGCTCATCAAGTTCAAACCATGCTTGGTACTCACTCAATTGCTGCACATAACACCTCGGTGAAGCAACCTAGTTTCTTTAGTCCATCACCTCGGGGCACAAGCTCTCAACCTTATTGTGGGCGACGTGGGGGAGGTAGGCAAAATGTTTCCTCCTTCTCCACTTGATCTGATAACAGGCCCTATTGTCAAGTGTGCAACAAGCCTGGCCACATTGCCTTAGCTTGCTATCACAGGTTTAATCACAGCTACCAAATTGCTCCACCCCCTTCCATATCAGCCAATATTACATCCCTTCCACCCATTCCGTAACATTATAATGCCTGGTTTCCCGACATTGCAGCAACAAATCATTTCACCTCTGAGCTTAGCAACCTTAATTTGGATTCTTCTTCATATCAGAGATTGGATCAAGTTAGCATCGGAGATGGTTCTACAATTTCTATTCTTCACACGGGTTCCTCTCAAATGCACACCCCCTATGGCAAATTTCTTCTTTCTCAACTCCTTCATGTTCCTTCAATTACAAAAAAAAATTTTATCTGTTCGTCAATTTTGCATTGATAATTCTGTTTATTTTGAGTTTCATTCTAATTATTTTCTTGTGAAGGATTTGTAAACTCGGGGGGTTCTACTTCAGGGAACCGTTGAAAATGGCTTGTATGTCTTACCTGTGGATACCACCAACCCAGCAACAATTTCAGCCTCCCCTCAAGCACACATGGGTGAACGCACCTCTTCCTTTCATTGGCACCGCAGACTTGGACATCCATCCCCCAAAATTACTGCTTTTACAATTAGTCAGTTTAAACTTCCAACAAATTCACACACAAATGTTTCACATTGCTCAGCTTGTTATCAAGGCAAAGCACATGCACTTCCTCATTATCCATCACCCTCTAGGTCTACACAACCCTTTGAGTTACTTTTCCTAGATGCTTGGGGTCCGGCCCCCGTATTATCATCAAATGGTTGTAGGTTTTACTTTTCTGTTATTGACGATTACTCAAAATATATTTGGTGTTTTCCGATCTAATCTAAATTTGATGTTGTCTCAATCTTTGTTGCTTTTTTAAAATATGTCCACAATTATTTTTCCTTAAAAATTAAAAATGTGCAATCCGACGAAGGTGGTGAATTTAGACCATTTACAAATATGCTTCAATCATTTGATATTATTTATCACCTCACATGTCCTTATTCTCATGCTCAAAATGGGACGGTTGAACGTCGTCACCGTCATATTGTTGAAACAAGACTATCTCTTTTAGCTCAGGCATCTATGCCAACCAAATATTGGTCTGAGGCATTTCAAACTTCTGTTGTTCTTATAAATAAAATGCCTACACCAATTTTAAAAAATAAGTCCCATTTTCAACTTCTTTTCAAAAACATTCCTGACTACAATTTTCTTCGGACCTTTGGTGTAGCATGTTGGCCAAATTTGCATACATACAATCGTCATAAAATTGATTTTCGATCAACACTTTATGTGTTTATGGGCTACAGCCCAGATCATAAAGGATATCGATGCCTTCATCTCCTATCGGGCCAAATCTACATCTCTAGGGATGTAACTTTCAAAGAAGACCTATTTCCCTTTAATTCACAAACTGCTTCTCCCATACAGTCCTCTACATCACGGCCCATCACTGACTTTAGTTTTAATTTTCAATCGACTCGGGCATTGCTTTCACAGGCCCCTCCTAATTCACATCCATCAGGCTCATTTTCACCAACACACACATCAACTTCTAACACTTCCACTCCTACACTTTTGGTTCCCACATACACTGCACCCACTGGGCCTCCATCACCCACGACCCACTCTAATCCATCGCATTCACCCCTTAATCCACCAATTATTTCGGCCCTCATACCCGACTCACCAAATCACCCCCATTCATAATAGATATCATCTTCCAAGCAATCCCTAAATTTCCAAAACACAAACTTACCTCCACCTGCATTCCCAGTTCTCCCAGCGTCACCTGCCCCAACTCCAGCGCCATCTTCAAACACCCATCCAATGATAACTCGTGCTAAGGTAAACACCACTTGTCCTCTCACACACACTGATGGTACTATTTTTTGGCCTATTCGTAAACCTTCACTTTCACTCACAGTCACTACACACACTGTTCCAGAAGAGCCCACTTCATACATTGAGGCTTCTAAATTTCCTGAATGGCGCGAGGCCATGAAACTGGAATTTCACGCACTCTTACATAATCACACATGTGACTTGGTTCCTTCATCAGCTTCTCTCAATATTTTGAGTCCCAAATGGATACTTAAAATGAAAATAAACGCTGAAGGCACTTTAGAAAGAGGAAAAGCTCTTCTTATAGCCAAAGGCTTTCATCAACAAGTCTGTGTGGACTACACAGAAACTTTTTCTCCAGTTATTAAACACACAACCATTTGCATAATACTTTCACTCGTTGTTACCTTTAAATGGCCTCTCCAACAGTTAGACATACAAAATATATTTTTACATGGTGATCTGGAAGAGGTAGTATACATGCAGCAACCCCTTGGTTTTGTTCATCCGGAATTTCCTCATCATGTGTGTAAGCTGAAAAAGGCTATTTATGGCCTAAAACAGCCCATTGGGCCTGGTTTTCAAAGCTCAATATCAAACTTTTTTCATTGGGCTTTCAAGAATCAAAATCAGACACTTCCTTGTTTCTGTATCATAATGCATCTCATATTATTTTTGTTCTTATATATGTAGATGACATTATAGTCACTGGGTCTGACTCTAAATTAATATCTGATTTCATTGCTGCCTTAGGGATGTCCTTTCCTGTAAAAGACTTAGGTCCATTGCATTTTTTTTTAGGCATTGAAATCTGTCAAAATGACAAAGGATTGTACTTAAGTCAATCTAAATACATTTCTGACCTTCTTCATCGTACTAATATGCATAATGCAAAACCTGTTTCTACTCCCATGTCATTCTCCTTAAAACTCTCGGCACTAGAGGGAAATTCTTTTGAGGATCCACATTTATATCGTAGTGTCGTTGGTAGCTTGCAGTACTTATCCTTTACTCGTCTAGACATATCATTTGCTGTAAATAAAGTGTGTCAATACATGCATAATCCCCGTGTTTCACATTAACAAGCTGTCAAGCGTATCTTTCGGTATCTAAGATTAACTCCCCATCTTGATCTTTTCTATTCCCAAACTTCAAAACCCACTATCTCTACATTATCTGATGCTGACTGGGCTGGTTGCCTTGATAACAGAAAATCCACTGGTCGGTTTTGTATCTTTTTTGGCTCACATCTTATCTCTTGAAAAGCAACCCACCATTGCTAGATCATCTACTAAAGCTGAGTATAAGGATGTTGCTAATACAATTTGTAAAATATTATGGCTTCAATCTCTTCTAATGGAACTTGAAATTTTTTTGAAAGATCCACCAACTTTGTGGTGTGACAATTTGGGGGCTACGTACTTATCTGTAAATCCAGTCCTACATGCTAGAACTAAACATGTAGAACTAGATTATTATTTTGTACGAGATCGTGTAGCAGCAAAGACACTCAATGTTTCCTTTGTGTCAAGTAAAGATCAAATAGCGGATATACTCACTAAGCCATTATCAACAACACGGTTTTCATTTCTTCGATCACGCCTCACTGTTTCACAAGTGCCGCTTGAATCAAGGGGGGTTGTTAAGGACAATACTGAGGCAAGCCATTACTCTGCAATATCTGTTAAGGACGGTACCAAGGCAGACCACGACTCTGCAATATCAGAGGCATTTTTCACTAGCACCACGGCAAGCAACAAACCATTCACAGTAGATGACACCAAGGCACTGCAGAGCATCAACAATGAATATTCTGGAAACAAGAGATCATTTCTGGTAGGACATGTGTCCATTAATACTGATTCTCTAGAAATCAGTTAGTACATGTATTTGTCTATAAAAGCATTGTAAAGGAACGACGAAACACAAGAAACAAATGATTCAATAGAAATATTCTGGCTTGAGCATTTTATCGAGCACTAGATATTCATCTTGAGCAATTATCTCAACACATATTATCTTGAGAGATCTGTGTTGAATGTCATTCTCTCAATTCAGAATATCAAAAGAGCACAAGCCAACAGAAGCACCACGATGTGGGTGTGGTGTCAATTAACAGGAGGCTACGAATATAACATTACCATGCACCTACTGGAACAAATCCACCCACAGTGCCATTAGATAGATATAGGAAAGGGGCAAAAAATGCTATCTGTAACTGATCCACATTAAATATAAAATCTAAATATTACTTTCCTTCATAAAATAATAAAGTTAGCCAAGTTTATAATTATTATCTAAAAGAGGGCATTCCATTACTTAACATCAAAAAGTGGTTCAACCACTGAAGAATATATATTGAAACTCATTGATCATCAGTAATCCTCTTTTAACATGTATCGCATAAAAAAAGAGGCTACGAATGAAGTTTTCATCATATAATTTGTTGTAGTATACCTGCCAGACCAGATTACATCACTCCGCATCCCGCACTACTTTCATATCACCAACTACAGTTCCGTAAATATAAAAATAGAAATAGAAAGGTACTTAAAAGAAAAAATTAAAAATTGTATCAAAAACATATTTAAAAAATAATAATATTTTATTATTGTAGAGAATGAGATGAATAATCCAACATAAAGATCAAGTTTTGAATAATTAGTCAAAATGTCAAAAAAATCACATATTAACCAAATTTTAACTTTGAGATAGCAAATCTGATAAAGTCATCATAGATTTCATCTACAATTAAGATGATTTTCAACATATTTGGACAATACTGTAGCTTAGCCATCTTAATTTTTAATTATTACTTTTGTCACCGCCGAGCTTTGCTTTTTCCTTCACTCGATTTCAATCATATTTCCTTTTTTATATACATTGTTTTCTTCGTGCAATTTGAGGACATTGATTTTATTTAATTTGACGTATAGATTGCTTTCTTGAAAGTAACGAAAATGAAGCTAATTTAATGGATTTAATATATATATTAAAAAAATAAAATAATATTTTAGATAAAAATAATAAAAACAAATTATATTTGATTATTTATATAGAATTTAGATAGAGTGCCATAAAAAAAAGATAAAAAGTAGGATAATAGGTAAAATTTGACTAATAGATTAGTAAGGCTTCGTTTGGTATTTATATATAGAAAAATTCTAAATATAAGCCCCACACTCTGTACACCCACTTAAAAACATGTGATTTTACTTTTTTATCCTCATATTTCATATTGAATTGTGTGCAGGGTGTGAGGCTTCTGTGTAGCACAACTCTTATATATATCCCAACTCATCATTATAACTTTTTCAAATCTCAATACAAAATATAATAAACAATTCAAATTTTTCAAATTTTAAAATAATAATAATATTAAAAAATAATATTCTAATAATATTTAATTATCTCAATTCAACGTCCAAAAGCAGCCTAAAAGTGACTATGGTAATAGTGGCAAGGAGAGAGGCAACCCTCAAAAATAATAATAATATATAAATAAACAAAATTTTCTAGATCCTCCTTTAATATTTTGCAGTTTTTATTGTTTTTTCGTTTTTGTTTTTAACCCTATATTACCAAACCTAGCATCTGCCGTTTAAACTATCGAATTTTAACACTTTGTCAAGATCTAATTGTATAGAACTATGAAAAATATTATCTGTTGCCTGATTTTTCCAGTCGCTACAAATTGCCAAAGCTTGTTAATTTAAAATGGAAGTTATATTTCTATTATTTTTGGGGAAGACTAAAAATGCAGTGACAGTTCATAAATGCGAAGTGTGATTTTTCCCAAATATTCTAGTGATTTGCTGGATCTTGAGTAAAGAGCACTTCCCCTTATCAAACGTCACTTGTAGGTGAAGCCGTGAAGGTAGGTAGGTAGGCAGCAGGAGTTTGTCTACATTTTTCGTCTTGTGTATTTCTTTGTCAATGTTCAACCTATCAAGTTTCCGAGAACGATGACTTTGGGCTTTCTAGTCATAAGTTTACGTCCAAAATGCTTCATCAGTAGCAATTAATTAGCATGCTCAAAGTCCATTAACCTGTAGATTGCTGTGGATTTTTCGGGAGTTCCCTTCGTAGTAAATAGGAACGACATATGATATAGCCATCAATGCAAACTGGCGTGAATGAGCCTATCATGCTGTCATGGACCAAAACGCCTTTTGTCCGTACTCAAATCAAGGACATTTCTTAGTTGCAGGGCTAGCTTACTAAAAAATCGTACTCTACAATTAGTAAGCACCGACAAGTTGTGCTTCGTTGTCCTCTTGAAACCAATACAGAAAACTTGAACTCTAGCAGTTAACAATTTCAAAGAAAAATGAATGGGAGCAGGGAGGGGAGTGGTCATCATATACAGGGAATTTCATGCCAACATGGGGCCTGTGAAATACCTTTCATTTTACTTCACGAGGTTTGTTTCATTTCTCGCTTTCAGTCTCTCGATGTGGAGGCATCGTAGTGGCAGCTTCTCGAATATTAGCTGAGATCAAATCACACAAACAAAATTAGAAAGAGACCTAGAGAGAGAGAGAGAGAGAGAGAGAGAGTTGTTGAAGAATGACTAACCTTGAGGCAGAGTCTCAGTTTCCAACTCGCCTTCTCCCAAAGGAGATGTCTGCACCTGCTGTTGGACAGCAGATGCCTTTAGTTGCTCTTCTGTTATCTTTAGGTACTCTTCCGTGGTGTATGCTCTATTACTGGATGGAGCACCATCTGCAAGTTTTTATGGCATGGTTCTATCAGATTTGTTTTAAAGGAAAGGGTGGTGGGTCGAGGTGGGGATGGGGTGAAGGAAGGAGAGAACAGGCTGAACTTTCCACGCAGTTGTAAGGATATGAAATGGCATGACCATAAAGCAAACAAAAGGCACAGCATCTCAAATGGAGATAGAATTATCTTTGTTTAAAGAATGCAATACTTGGACTGGACCTGACAAAATCAAGGATCTTTTTCCAGACAGGAGCAGGGTATACATTGATAGCCATTGATCATGACAACTGCATACATGCCTGACATATACATCAGTACCACGGCCTTATCCTAATTGGTGTTTCAGTCAAGTGACCACCTAGATTGTACATAGGCAAAACAAAGATGTTTAGTAAACTTCTTGGAACTCCTCTCATTTCTAGCAACTTGAGACATTTTTTTTATATGTAAAAAGAACTTGATGACTTTTTTTTTAAAATCACCAAGTAGCTTTGTCTTGGTAGCAATTTGCTTGTTTACAAGGGTGGAATGCAACAGATGAAATTAGGTGTGGAAAGACTTTGTAGCTTTGCCTTGGTGGCAATTTGGTTGTTTATGTGGAACCTAACAGATGGAATTAGGTGTGGGAAGAGTTCACTTCATCCTATTGATGATATATATCCTAAGTACACAAGGCGTGCACAATAGATACACCTAGTTAGAGAGAGCAAAAAGATTTACTAAGTCCTGAAGGCTGGCACCAGGTTGTAGTCCTTGATAGGGATGCGATGCCATCTTCCTCCTCCCCAGGTTCTATGATGACTGTTTCAGGAGCTATGTATCCTGAAACTTGCCCTTCTGAGTCTGTAGACCTCGTTGGAGATGGTAATGTGGTTCTGGATGCTAGGGTTGCTCTTGATAAGGGAGAAGCCTCGGGTAATTGGTTCTTGGCATTGGAAGGGGGGAACTTTTTTTGCTGGGTTCTAAGACTAGGAGTGCTGTTGTGATTCCAGAAAGGTAGAATTACATCTGGCGACCGCGGGGGAAGGGGGGGGGGGGTGATATGTGAACTGCTGCAGGTCCAATTTGTGCAATACCAATTCAAGCAAGGGAGGGGACAGATTAGCTTTGGTGACAAGGAGTGATCTGAGCAGTGCCGCAGGGACCAGGGAGGAGCCCCTATGCTGTTTGCCCCTAATTATCCATTGCACCAAAGAGAGATTAGTTTTGTAGGGAATAGGGTAGCGTCATGAACTTGGGTTTTGCAGAAAGTGAAGACTTCTAGACAATTTGTGAGGATATCAAAACAAGAAGTGGTGTGGTCCTTGCTGTGTACTTCCTCTGGTTGGCAATAAGGCCTCTCTAACCTCCACCATATTCAGCTAGAGCCAAATATCTACCCTCACTGTTGGAGCAACACTGGGCAATATAGACTCTATTTCCTACCATCAAGAACTCGGTGAAATCTCTCAATCCTTCAGCTTGCATGAGAGCTTCCCTGGAGGACAATGACCAGAGCACACTGGCTTTCCCCAGAGGCCACTCCTGTTCCTCTCTCACTAATGTGCATCACTCAGATATATTCCCCTGCCAAAATCTCAGAACGCTTTTTGACTTGATGAACCAACTAGAATATCCCATCCCCATGTGAGAAAACAAACACGCTCACAGACTGACTGAAGATTACAAGCAGCTAAACCAAAAATGGTAGGACTCTTGTTAAGGGACCACAAGCAAGAAAGATAAGAAGGGAAGGAGAGAGTATTACTGGCAACTGTCACCAGGGACACATCACAGAGAGAGAGAGAGAGAGAGAGAGTCTATGTCACCACCCTACCGCACTTTATTAGTAAAACAATTTCATACAATATTTAAGTTTCTTGCACCCAAAAAAGAATCCAATACAAGCTAAATTCCAAAAACCTTAACTCTTATTGGTTTATATATTAAATTTTTTTTAACGAAATGGAAGCAGTAAAACAATTCACAACAAACCTTAAACATGGCAACCTGCAATTAAATGGGATTCCAAGGGCCAACTTTTCCTAAAGTGGACCTATTTTTCCTATTACAATCCAACTAAATTTTCTTTCCCAGAATAGAAACCTAACCCAGCGAGTTGCTGCAAACAATAATGAATCTGGAACAGAATAGAAACAGTTCTAATAGAATACTTTCCAATCCAATTTTCAAAGAGAATGGAATGAATGTTTCCTGGAAAACAAAAATGAGAAACTGACATTTCCTACCTTATCTCTGAAAGCATACAATGAAACAATGATACATTTATAGAGATTAGAAAATTCAAGATTTCTCCTAGAACCAAAGATGGCAAAAACTCGGGAAGTTTGGGGAATGAGATGAGATGAGAATTTTGTGAATAGTAGTGAGTAGGCCTGCATATTGGCCCGCCCAAACACTTTTTTGGCCCAACCCGAACCATTCGGATCAGTTTTTTTTTTAAATAAATATATACCTTCCTTTCTCACTACTTGAAAGCCCTTCTCTCTCTGCCTCTGCCTTAGAGACGCAGTACATGGCCAATAACTATAAAACTCATTCAAAGAACAAAAAAGATGTTAAAGACTTAAACTTCGATCGTCTGGGACCCAAGAAAACCAAAATCTCTGATTTTCCATGCTGTCTAATGAAGACGGAAACCGGATAAAAAAGTTTAATGCTTTAGGAGAAGAAAAATCAACGAAACCCATTATCAATTTAAGAGCTCAAAAGAACTCCAAATAAAAACAAAGTGAGAAAGAACAAAAAAACTGAAGAAAGAAGAAGAAGAAGATATTTCTGGGTTTGTTTTTTATTCCCACATGGTTTCCAAAGAAGATGTATACTTGTATAGATACAGATATTTCGTACCTTGAAAATCCGGAACATTATATTCTTGGAAACAAGACACAGATTGAAAGGAGACGAGAGGTTCCGGACGAGGAGCAGTAGCAAAGACCCGCCGATTGAGAGGCTTTTTCTTTCGTTTTGTCCGAATGGGATTTCGAGGTACGACCTCGTCTTAGTCCAGATCTGGCGATGGAGAACGGCGACGTAGAATAAAAAGGGTGGCTACACTAGCTAGGGTTCGAGTAAAGTGCAACTGCGGTGAAGGGAATTGCCCTGAATGGGCAATCTTAGAGTTGCAAGGCACAGTAGAAGCTCAACCTTCCTTCCAAGACCGTCTCCAAAACCTCCAAATCGGCATCCTCTGCCGCCCTTCTTCTTAGGAGGTGTATACTTTTATAGTTGGGTATCATGAATTAACAGGATCGAAAGTCTTGTTGAAGAAGCCATTGTTGGTTATGAAGAAAACTAAACACTCCGACCCAGACCATGAGATCGGTGACAGTGATTTTTCGTCTAGAGTGGAATTAGAAGTTATCGGCGTCATTGGGCATCGGATATCGTTCAAGACGAGGCCAAAGGTACTCTACCTTTTCGGGTCATCGATTTCAAGAGAAATTGGGTGTTTAAACCTGATAGGAGATTTAGATCCGATGAACCCATCTTGAATCGGGTGGGCTATATTGGGTATCTCGGACAAAATGGGTCCCAGAGCTTTATGCAAAGACCTAGTAGTGAGATAATTTGAGTTAAGTATTTATTGGGTTTTGGAAAATGAAAGAAAAAATTTTAAATAAAAAATATATTTTATTTATAAGTAAACAAATTTTATTGATCAAAGAATTAGGCAAAGCCCGATACAAATACAAGAAGCCTATATGCCCTAATTAAGAGGGTGCAAAAGAGACAAGAAAGTCATGTAAGTCCATGCCGTTGAAATCAACAGCAATGGCCCAAGTACATAAAGGTTTTTTTTTTATCAATAAAAGATAGATATTATATATATGAATGAAATAGGCATAGCCTTTGTACACATGAAGTATACATAAGAACTCCTAATTACATTCTAAGAACGATAAATTAAAGACAAGAAATCCTGAACACTATCCCCATGTAAAACAATAGTGGAAAACCAACACATTAGAGTGTGGAGAAAAAATGTCTTCAGCTCGGGCAATGTACGTTCCTTATCTTCGAAGCAACGCACATTCCTTTCTACCCAAGTGCACCACATAATACACAACGGAATCATCTTCCACACTGCTGTCACTTGATGGCAGCCTTGCATCTTTGACCAACAACCCAACAAATCCACCACCCTCATAGGCATAATCCAAGCAAAATCAACCCTTAAAAAGATCTCATCCCACAACACTCTTGTTACCTCATAATGTAATAAGAGATGGTCCATAGATTCTCCATTCTTCTTGCACATGTGGCACCAATCCAACAGCACACATCCTCTCTTTCTCAAGTTGTCCGTGATCAATATCTTCCCTAGAGCAACACTCCAAACAAAAAAAGATACTTTTGAAGGCACACGAGACCTCCAAATACTCTTCTAGGGGAATGACATAATATCAAGTTGCGTTGTCAAGATGCCATAATACGCCTTAACTGTACATATCTTGTGGTTATTAGACCTCCACTTCAAACTATCTCCCAGTGCCATAGGAAACTCCATGGAATATAGTACGCTGTAAAATTCTGAAACAATAGGTAATTCCCAATCATGCAAATCCCTATTAAAAAGAATATTCTACTGGTACACACCATGAGAAAATAAACGCACGTCCGCCACTGAAGCCTCCCTATTCACTGCAATACAGTATAAGGCCGGAAAAGCCCTTTCCAAAGCGTGGTCTCCACACCACACGTCCCTCCAAAATCTTATACGAATGCCCTCGCCAACTACAAAGTGAATTTGATTTGCAAAACATGGTCATCCCTTCCTTATATACTTCCATAAATCCACACCATACCCCCCTCTCACTTCTTTAGAGCACCAACCACCCCAATCGACACCATATCTAGCGTCAATAATATCCTTCCACAATGAACCCCCTTCAAATGATATCTCCAAAGCCATTTTTCCAAGTACATAAAGTGCTGTAAACTAAAGCTATAAGTTCTCCTAGCGATCTGTCTTTGTCCTTGAACATCCTCGCATTGCGCTCCTGCCACAAACACCACATGATGCATATAGGAATCATTTTCCAAACCGCTTTAATCTGCTACATGCCTCCTATATTTGTCCAGCTAGCCAACATAGCCACTACAGTCTCCGGCATAACCCAAGCTAGCTCTACTATACTGATCACCTCATTCCACAACACTCTAGCTGTCTCGCAATGTAATAGGAGATGGTTCACCGAATATTGTTATAATATTATTTTTTATATATTATTTTTGTTTTGAGATTTGAAAAAATTGAATTATTTTTTATGTTTTGCTTGGAAGTTTGGAAAAGTTGTAATGATTAGTTTGATAGTATTTGTGTTTGAATGATATTTGGGAAGAGAATGAGATGAGATGAAAATTATTTCCAAAACAACCCTTCAATGTAATAACCCGATCGTAAAATTTGGCCATAAAAGAATTTTGATGTATTTTCATATTATTATAAAAATTCTATTATTTTTATTATATTCCATTAACATTTTGTCAAATTTTATGTCATTAATAAGTTTTTAATTTTTAATTCAGATTATTATTATTAATTTTAATTGTTAATACGATGAGTGTAGTGGATTACTTTGAACTTCCACGGTCTCCCTCTCCTCTTGTAAGTTACTCCTTCTATAACCAACTAAAACAAGCATCTTTAAAACCTCCATCAGCAGCAGACACTGCCTTTAGGTGTTTTCTTGGTTCATAAGATTTCGACAATTTTGTAACCGACTAACACACCGGAATTCTCAACAATTTATATCTCTTCATTTTCTTCCCCCATGACATTCCTCCATCAACCCTCGACAAACAAAACATCGAGCCACCCCCTTTGTCATATGCATCGTTCGGCAAGCACCACAACCTGTTTCTCTCTCTGCCAACAAGCCACTGCACCACGAACAAGTTGCTGCCAACGACGCAACCTCCACAATGGCACTGTGAAATCCACTGCACATACCATCACTATGGAACATAAGCCCCTGATCTTGCTCCTCAAAACAGAGTAGGACCCCACTGCCATGAACGGAGCAGACCCCACTGCCATGAACGGTGAAGTCCAGCAACTGCAGCCCACGTAACTTGTAAGCAACACCTCCCTCCCTGCCGGGACCCAAGCAACCAGACAACCACCAAACCAGTGGAAACTGAGAAATCAAGTCAATATCATTGTGCACCAGGCCCATGTACACCGCCTGTGTTTCCTGATCAGTCACCTCCCATCATCTCACGCCACTCTTGTTAATATCTGTCGCACATCACTCTCTCCCACATCAAAAGCCCCATCTAGCCACTGTCACATATCTCTCCTCCACACCGCAGTAGTCACAGACAGCCACCTTCCTCCACCAGCCCTTAACGTCGCTACATTCGCACAGTAAAACACCACCCGATGCCAAGCAAGCGTTGTTGCGTTGCCAAGCCGTGTACCCATATGTGCCCACAGCCTTGCGCCTCTACAAATAGCATTGGAACACCACCCACGTTCATTTGCATTGCTCCGTGAGCCACCATCAACCCATCGCAGCAACCATCATTGCGTTTCTCTTCGCTCGACACCCACCACCATGCATAGAGGAAGCCGACTAGCAACCACCGTGAATCTCAGCCCAGCCACCGTTCCATCAGCCTCTGTTTCTCTTGCACGGTAAGCCTCCATCACATTGCTCTTTTCCTCTCAAGGGAATGTTGGCTCTATGTAAAAAATGATGCTTTCAATTCTTCCGCGATCATGTTACTCGTGTAACTGCTAGGGTAAATTTTAGGTGTCATCACAACTTTACCCTTATCTCTTTTCACATGGAATTTACTTGTTAGCCTATTCATAAAGTATGTGCAGATCGTAGTCCTTTTTCTGTAAAACATGTACAGATTTAAGTTTTAACAAAAATATGCCCTTTTAATCCTTTCTCGTGTAGTGTTTTGTGAAGCACCGTGAAGAAATGTTTCAAGTATAATTATGTTTGTGCCCTTAGGTTTTAAGTATTTGTTTTAAGCTTGTCTCATTTACGTGGGCTAGGCTTAATTTTCACATCAGCTTGGTTTATTGTATTTCAGGAACTGTTATAATATTTTAAGTAGACTGATTTTCATATGGGCTTTGATGTTTAAGTTGGGCACAGTTTTAATCTATGATTAGCCCAGAAACTTTATTTTTCAGAAACCTAATTTTTCCTACAAAAAAATATTTAAGGATTTAAATTGTGTTATTTAAGTATTAAATTTTTCAGAAACCTTAATCTTTATTTTGAATACTTTAAATGTGATTGAGTCTAGCTTATGAAACAAATGCCATTGTTTATTTTGTCAGATTAGATCAAATTTGTTCTATTACAGTTATAATTATAAAATAAAGAAATATGTTAATTAAATGATATTAGTATTTATTAGATTTCGCATCTCTGAACATGGCAAAAGGATGGCTAAGTTTCTACGAAGGTCGTCGGCTTCATGGGTTGCTAAGGGTATAGAGGATTGCTTAGAACTCCTTTGTCATAACGGATTCTTCAGGGAGCTAAGGATGGACAATGGAGTTCTCATCATTCAATACCATATTAACACAAGGGACAGTTTTCTGCAACTTTTAGGATTCTGGAATGGGAGGAAAGGTTTGTTGGTGATCTCTGAAGGTGCAAATAGCATTGGATGGAAAGGTTTTGTGCATTCCATTCGAAGCATCACTGGGTCCAAAGCCCCTGCTCTGGAGCATGCAAACAGAGGGGTGTTCATTGATGGAAAGATAGTGGGAAGGCCTTTCTCGGTCAAAGGTGCCTCGTATGCCTTGGTGTTACGGTCACTAGCGTGTATTCCAGTCAAGAGTAGCTCCGCGGCGGAAGGAAAGGGTAAAGCACTTGTAGGAGACAAAGGTTGTCAAGTGACATTGGGAGAAGTGGAAGGTAAGCACGTTCCTCATGTGTTGCAAGGTGGAATGGGTGCCTTTGTTGGGTGTGTGAGGGTGGGAGAAGTGGAGGGGATCTTGTGGGTTGTCAAAGCTTAATTGACGAAGTTATGGAGAATGTGAGAGATCTGTTGATTAAAGTGAATAAGGGGTTGGACCTGGTCATGGGTTGAAAACCGGGGGGGGAATTGATCCTATGGGTTTGAAGGCTCAAATTCGTCGGCGCAAGGCACCTCAACACCAATACGGTCGTCAGACGCTGGCATCTTTGTTCACGTCGATGTCACTTAGTTCATCGGCAGGTTGCCATCTAACTACCCCCAGTCACCAGTTGCAAATGGGATTGATACTTTTTTCCAAGGTTCACTTTCAGTTGAAGATGGGGGTCCTTCCAGGGTTTTGAGTACTTTGGAAGAAGTAGACGAGTCTCTTTCAGAAGATAAAAATGGTGTAACAAAAGGTAGTGCTTCCCCACCTGTTTCGAAAGACGGGGATGAGCTTATAGCCCTATTTGTTCTATGCCTCTTGAGGGCATTCTGAAGTCGTCCTCATAGAGGGAGTTTCGGGTGGATAAATGTGTAAATTTTAACGGGAAAACCGGTCCAGACCGGCCTGAACCGGTTTCTAAAATGCAAAAACCGGCCGGAACCGGTTTTATGATTTTTAGGACCGGACCGGTTCACTATAATATATATTTAAATTAATTTATTTTAATATTATATATAATTTTTAGATATAATAATATAAATTATAATTATATATAAGATATTATATAATTATCACTATGACCATATATTATATAGTATTAATATCACTATTAATATAGTATATAGTATTAGTATCACTACATCATTGGTTAAACAGAACTGATTAAATCACTGGCTTTTTTTATCAGGGGGTGTGGCCCCAAAGGATTGTTTGCACCCATGAGGTGTTGAACCTTGGACCTTGAAGGAAGTGATGCTCCAAGACCAAGTACTTCACCACTTGGGCCAACACCTTGGGGTTTAGTTAGATTTAGGATTGGTTTGAATTCAAAGAAGAGATGAGATGAGATAGTTTTAGATAAAAGAAGAAAGTTGAAAGAAATATTGTTAGAATATTATTTTTTAATATTATTATTGTTTTGGGATTTGAAAAAATTGAATTGTTTATTATATTTTGTGTGAGAATTTGGGAAAGTCGTAATGATGAGATGAGAAGAAATACTTTCTAAATCCAAACGGTGCCTTATTCAGTTAAGTAATCTTGTTTGGCTTTATTTACTTAAGAACGTAACATTCCTAGCCCTAGGGAAGGGGGGTTACACTCAACTTCTTGAAAAGATAACTACTTGACTAATTTAAAGACGACTCTACAACTGACTCTTTAATAGTGCTATAAACAGATGGATACTTGTATACTTTGAACTCATAGACTTTCATCGTTATCATTATTCAAAAATATTTAGAAATGTTACTACAAAAAATTAAGAAAGAATTTTTTTTTTTATAAGTGAAAAAAATCAAGTAAGAAAATACATACAATTACTTCAGGACATCAAAAAAGGATATGTTTTTGCTTGAATGAACTTCTTTATACTTGACAAAACATATAGAGTTCTGCAAGTGTAAAAGGTTCCCAATCCACATGCTAGACCTCAGTATAATGTTGGGCTTTAGATGATTGCTTTTATAGAAAGTTAGGTCTCCAGGGAAAAGAGATCAAGAGGTAGATGTGATGTTGTGGACTCCCTTTAGAAAAGGGAAATTTTCTGTTGGCTCCTTCTATAGAGTCATTGCCAATTTGGAGGACAACTCTTTCCCTTGGAAGAGCATTTGGGGGAGTAAGGTTCCTTTAAAGGCCACATTCTTTGTCTGGAAAACCTCGTTGGGGGAAGACCATGACCATGTACAACCAATGGAAATGGCAGATTATTGTAATCAATTGGTGTTGTATGTGCGCGAAAAGTAGCAAAACAGTGGATCACTTACTTACTTCCTCATTGTGAGGTTGCTAGGACCCTGTGGGATGATTTCTTCAATAGAATAGGGCTAGCATAGGTTATGCCTGGTAGGGTGGTTGATCTTCTCGCCAACTGGAGAAGTCTTAATGGTGTTCTGCAAATTGAAATGATTTAAAAGATGGTTCTCACATGCCTTTGATGGTGCATTTAGAGGGAAAGAAACAATTGGAGTCTCAAAGATAAGGAACGTTTGTTTAAGAAGCTTCAAAGTTTCTTTTCAACACCTTATTTCTTTGGACAATGGCTATATATTACAATGGGCTTAATGTTCATAATTTCCTTGTATCTATTACTTCTTCTTCCTAACTAAGTATCTTTTCTTGCATGCACCCTGTGTACTTAGGCTTCACCTAGATTTCTATTAATAAAATTTTTACTTGTAAGAAGAAAAGTAAGATTCCCAAAATGAAGAGAAAGTGTTTTTCAATTAACACTCATACTTTCCATTTCCGCATACTTAGAAAACCAGTTAATGTCAGAATCTATCTAACAAATTCTATTAAAAGTTAATATGTAGCTGTAATATCCTAAAAGCTTATTTCTTTGTATGGACAACTTCATTAGGGAAGATCCTCACCTTAGATAATCTCAGGAAATGCCAAATCATTGTGTTGGATTGGTGCTACACATGCAAGAAAAGTGGGGAGTTCGTGGACCACTTATTATTGCATTGTGATGTAGCCATGAGCTTATGGAATGATATATTTGCTCATGTGGGGCCACATTGGGTGATGCCACGAAGGGTGGTTGATTTGCTAGCAATTTGGAGAGGCATCCAACGTAACTCTCAATAGTAGCTATGTGGAAGATGGTTTCGATCTGCTTATGGTGGTGCATATGGATGGAGAGGAATGGACGGAGTTTTGAGGATCGTGAATGTACAATGGACGAGCTTAGAAGGTTTTTTTATTAATACCTTATTCCATTGGTCATTTGTAATAGATTTTAAAGGCATGAATATGCATGATTTCCTTGTATCTTTAGACAATCATGCATAGGTTTTGCTATTGTATATCTCTGGTGTACTTGGCTATGCCCATTTTTCATATTCATAAAGTTCTTACTGATAAAAAAAAAAAAAGGCAGCAGGGGGCTCAATCGACAATATCTTTTGGAGGATAATAAGCCACACATAAATTTAATGCCCATTGCTTTGCGAAATAAGAATATAGACGCTGAAGTACTTAATCACTTACTGGGATCGACTAGAGTCTGAGAACCCTCGGTGCTGGTTGTAGATGATGGGTTTGCTGTATTGGGTTTACTGGAGCTGTATGTGTTTTCCGTTGAAATGTCATCAAGACCAATCTCCCGTTCAAGTGTGCTCTTAAATTCCTTTGAAACTTCCTACATACAAATAAATAGGCACCGCTACTAAAACTAGAGCTTCTCATGAGTAGCATAACACAACAAATTCAACCTGAAGTTCTCTAATGGTGGGTTGAAATGCACGCAATGTCTTCCCCAAGTTCCGAGCAACCTGCATTTAGCCAGCTTAATCAAAATACCAAATAGATCAGCACACATACTGACACACACAAAAGAAGATAGGGAAAAGAAAGCCTTTAATACTGAAGCAACCAGTATCCCCTTTAATTGGGCAGATCCATTGCACTCTCATATTTCCACACAGTCAGCCTAATCCTTTGAGAAGATAGGGGAAAAAAGGCCTAATAGTATTGAAACAATCAGTATCCCCCTCTAATTTGGCAGATCCAATGCACTCTCAGATTTCCACACAGCCATTCTAATCCTTTTAGAAGTACAGTGTTATTAATTAGTGTTGTCAAGAGTTAATCTTTAAGTCATAATTATGCAAGACAGACTTCGTTACCACTCACTCACACACTCAAACGTGACATAAACAAAGTTGTGACTATTTAAGAGCCTAGAGCAAGCAGATTAGGAAGATACTAAGAGCTTCCTAGGAAAAGGCAGCTTGGAGTTCAGATGATGCATCATTACGATCTTTCTCTTGTGGGAAACTTCATGACCAATTGATAACATCCATTCCCATCTGCCATCTGAATGGCAACTCTTACCATTAAATCTAGATTACGTTACACCCTAGAAAAACATTATTGGCGTAATCCCAATTCCTTGGGGAAAGTAAGACATAACTATCTAAGTCATCCCTATAGATCTATTTTTCCAGAGAACCAGCATGGAATCGATTCAAATTAAGACCATCTAAATATCTAAATATACATAGACTATTAATAATTAATAATCCAAATCTTTAACAAACTAAAAGTAAAATAAGGTCTGAGGTCACTTATCAAAAAACAAATAAGGTCTGAGGTTTTAAGTTTATACACACAACTCACCTCGGCAAGACCTTTGGGACCAAAAACCAACAAAGCCACCACCCCAATGACCAGAGCCTCGGGAGCTCCAACACCAAAAAGAGATGCATAAATCACCATACCTTTACCCCTCCGCTTCCTCTCTGCACGAACATCATTTCGAGAAAAAAAAAAAAAAAAAAAGGAAAAAAACGAAAGAAAGATAACAAGGAATCACATTCCAACTAGATTCAACAGACTAAAAAGAAAATGAATAATGAATGTCCAAAAGATAAAATACCCACGAACCGAGATGAGAAGAAAAACCTGAATTGAGAGACTTTGGCGTGATTGAGATTATACCCAGATGCTTCAAACCACTCCATGGAGAGAAAAGACTGGCGCCTAGTGGAGGAACCGCTTTGGGGAGATGAAGTTTTGGGGTTTTAGAGTGTGACGCTAGAGAAGAAGATGTGGTGTAAATAGCTGATTTTGTAGAACAGACGGGTGATGATAAAAACGTGGGAGCGCAGATTGCCGAGGCCATGACCATGCGTGTGGTCGTTTGCAGGTCAGTCTGCTTATTTTGAAGTCTGGTTTTTGAGTAAAATGGCCTTGGAAGCATCACGAGTCTATAAATATTCTCCGGCAAGTTAAAATGGACCTTGAGCAGATTTGGACTTTGCAGATAAAGGTTTTAACCCACTCAACCCAACTGTGAGTGCTAAAGGATTGGGTTTTGGACTCATTTTGGACCCACAACCGTTGCCAGAGTCCAATGCCAACCAATTATCCCTGAAATGCTAAAGCACCGGCTTCGGCTTCCTGGAAATTTTCATCGAGTTTATGGAACCAAGCCGCTTTTTTCTAGTTTTAGGAAAAGCTTTAAAATATATTTACTTATTTTTCTCAATATCATCTAAATATTATTTCTTTGTAATATTTTTTGTCGATCTTCTTTTCAAACCATAAAATTTATGATAGCTGTTGAGGAATAAAATGTAATGAAAAAAGGTAAGCTCAAGGCGCCCATGACAAGTTGAAACCTATCATGAAATGAGAGAAGGGAGACAAAGAGAGCTTGTCAATTAGAATACACAAAACAAAATAATAAAGTGACTTCAAATTGAAAAGTAAGGCTTTGCAAATCCTTCACCGGCTCCGACTCTGGCAAACGCTAGCTCCGCCTCTAGCAGTAGTCCGAATTCAAATTTGAAGTCAGAGTTGAAATAACTCCGAAATTTAATATCGGAGTCGAAGTTCAAAGCCCAAAATCAAATGTAAAGCAGCGTCGTTTTACATCTGATAGTTTGAAACTAAGTTAACTAAACGACATCGTTCCATTTCAAGTGGAAGATGTCGTTTTGTGCACATCGAGGGTCCAAAACACAGGACCCCTCTTTGTCCCTATCACTCTTTCGCGAAGATTCTCTCTCCTCTCTATTTCTCACTACCCATCAGCCGTGCCGCACCTTCTTATTGTTGACGTAATGTCACTACGAGCCCAGACCCAATGTAGCCTACTTCCCGTCAGCCGTCGCGACACTATAAAGTATATTTTGGCCTCCTAATTTCATTTGTTTTTGTTGTTTGATTTATGGGTTTTTAAATTTAGGGTTCCAAGATCTAATTGGGTTGATTGTGAATTTTATTGTATTTGTTGTTTGAATTGGTGGATTTAGATTTTTAGCCTAGGAATTAGGGGATTTTGTTGTTGAAAATTTGAAAATGTCACCAGAGTCAGTGGCTCAACCCTAGCTCGACTGTGGCTTGAGCGAATTTCAAATAGATTGTTTGCCTAATGCTTATTTGACACTCCACTTGAACGAACTACTCAACTAAACAATGGGTTAATTTAATTAAACAAGTTTTGTCTTTCCACAACAAATATGTTTGAATAGTATTTTTTTAAAAATTTGTGTGAGTTTTACTTTTTTTTCTTTTTTTAAAACCACACACATATGGTTTAAAAGACATGTTTTTTTGTTTTGGAAACACATTTTTTCTTTTCAAAACAATTGCCTATTAACAAAAGAAGAATCCCAATAGGTTGTTTTGAAAGAGTGTTCTGGCTAGATTCTCATTCTGAAAATGATCTTAATGTGTTTCCAATGTCTAGATTCTTTTCGTGACATGTCTTTATTGGTTGTTTCTTAATTGTTTCAGCGCAATTTATATGGATATGGATGCTAAACCTACTCGGGACGATCATCCACAAGGGGATGTCACAGTTCCTACACCGACAAGTATTTCCACCCCTAGACCCATATCTGGAGCAGCTACTTCCTATGCAAGTAGTCGAGTACTTATAGATAAAAAAAGATTAGGGTATTCTTAATAAGGAGGAAGATTTGGATATTGATGTCGATCGACCACCACAACCTAGTAAAACAAGGTCATGGACATGTGAACATTTCACCAAGCAAGATGCCACCACAATAGGCAAGTTTATGGTTGTCATTTGAATAAGCAAAGCAATTCTATATTAATAGCACATCTTATGAATTTCTAGCGATATAAGATACATAAGAGGCTGGTGGCCAATGACATATAAAAAAACATATATATAGCGAAGTTGGTGACAAAAAATGAAGTCAAATAAGTATAGTCATGTTGTTTCATTCTTCATCATTGTTTTAAAAACTGGAGAGATTAAGATGCATCCACAATTCAACTATAAAACTAAGCCCAAATATACATGATAAACTAAATTTTTATAGCCCAAAAAAATCATTATAAATGAAAACCAAATTGAAGGGGTCAAAAAATCTGAAAAGGGTGTCGAAACCGTAGGATGGACAAACTAGGAGCTTGAAGATCCGAGCCAAAGATCATGTCGAACTTCAAATCAACAGGCCAAATGAAGATTGAGCAGGTAAACTATGAGACCTAGTAAAATGCACAAGAAAGAACAAAGAGAAAAGGAAGAGAGAGGAGAGAGAGAGAGAGAGGCCCAAAGGGTGTCATGGGCATGAGAATGATAGCAAGGAGTACTTAGAGAGAAAGGAAGAAGAATATGCAAATCCCAGCATTAAGTACAATGTATTTTGGGTGTTTAGGAAGTATCACAATGCAGGGCATTTTACTTTCATACTGATATGGGTTTTGTACTTCTATTAGTATAAAGGGGCAGGAGAAGATGACAATGGATCATCTGAGAATTGTATGATGCTTGTATAGTGGAGGGTAGAACTTGCTCGAATTAATTCTGATTCTTACTTCAATAAAGATTTTCCAATATTCATTCTTTTGCATTCTTTATTCTGCTACCATATTCTTCACACACTCATAGTTAACAATTGGTATCAAAGAGTCTGTCCTCCCATGGCGGACGACACACGTTCCATGACACTGAAAGCGCATCAGAAGAGTACCCAAAGGCAACAAAAGGCAATACAAAGGCAGCTGGATGACCAACAGTAGTCAATTTAGACTATCACAAATAGGTTAGACCGAATGAATGGCATGATTTGCACTTTGGTTGAACATCATCGTGTTAATCCTTCTGGAGTAGGAATTTAAGAACACGGGTAGTAATTCAAGAAGATAGGAATGCATTGCCGAGGAGGTACAATTAGATTTTTCCCCATTTTGATGGGAATAATAAGCTGGGATGGGTTTTCAAGGTAACCCAATATTTCGAGTTCCATCAAACACTTCTACATCAAAAGATGCAAATGATCTCTTACTATATAAAGGGTGAGGCCTTAATATGGTATCAAGATGCACTGGATGGAGGACAATTCGCGGGGTGGGAATCGTTTGTGAAGGTTTTATAGACAAGGTTTGGTCCACTAGCTTACAATGACCCCATGAAAGCCTTAACTATGTTTAAACAGATAACGACAGTAGCTGATTATAAAGTCCGGTTTGAGAGTCTCTCGAATAGGTTGAAGGATCTCTTAGAGAGAAACAAATTGAGTTACTTTTTGAGTGGGTTGAAGGATGAGAAATCATTACCAGTAAGGATGTTCAATCCTATTAATTTGAGTGCAGCATTTGGGTTGGCAAAAATCAAGAGGAATACATTCGGGGCTTTCGAAAGGCTTTAAGATCTGCGATGAATGTTGTTAATAATCCTTCTTATGGGAGTGGAGAGGAAGTAGGAAAAATATTTCAGAAGAATTATGTCCAGGGAAGAAAGATTTCTTCTTCTCAAATGGATGAAAAGAGAAGGAAGAGACTGTGTTACCATTGTGAGGAGAAATGGAATCCCAATCATATTTGTAAAAATCTCAGGGTGTACCTCTTGCCTATGAAAGATAATGTCATGCATGAGGAAGCAACACAAGAAAAAAGGTTTTGATCATGAGTTAGGAAGAAAGAGCACAAAAAAGGGGCAGGAAGAGAATTTAGAAATATTAATACATGCTATTTCTGGTTCTCCTAGTCCTACCACTATAAGGCTTATGGGGGTATTTGGGGCACAACCAGAACTAATTCTGGTAGATTCAGGAAGCACACACAATTTCTTGGACCCTATGGTGGCACAAATAGAAAGACTGAAGGTGGATAATGGATCTAAGTTGCAAGTGAAAGTGGCAAATGGTGAAAGGCTGCTTAGTAAGGGTAGATGTGAGGAGACCAATGTTAGAGTTCATGATAATAGACTTCCTATTTCTTTCCATCTATATTAGCATTGGCAGGGTGTGACATAGTGCTTGGAGTTCAGTGGTTGAGAACTCTTGGGCCAATAATATGGAATTTTTTTACAAATGAATATGGGATTTCGGTTGATGGAAAGGAAAATAATGTTGCAATGGTGGAAGGGTTACCACTCTCACATGGAGCTAGTGTAGTCTTTTCAGTAATTGATAGGCTTACCAAACATGCTCATTTTTTCCCTCTCTCTCATTCTTACACAACCATTAAGGTAGTTCAAGTATTCTTCTTGGGATGTTCAAGTTATATGGAATGCCCAAATCAGTCATTTTAGATAGGATGTATTTACTAGTGCCTTCTGGAATGAGCTCTATTATCTATAGGGTACTACTCTAGCTTTTAGTTCTGCCTATTATCTACAAATGGATGGGCAAACTAAAGCTCTTAATAAATGTCTAAAAGGGTATCTAAGGTGCTATATTGGGTCCAAGCCAAAGGATTGGATTTGTGGCTTCCTATGGCTGAGTGGTGTTATAATACCACAAGCCACTCTTCTGATAGAATGACACCCTTTGAAGCATTTTATGGCTACTCTCCTCCAAATTTATTGTCCTATGTCCCAGGCACTACTCTGCTAATGTTGTTGTTGACCAACAGATTAAGACAAGGGAGGAGATTTTGTGTGTACTAAATGAGAATTTGCATATCAATAGAGAATGAAGTTCTTTGCTGGCCATAAAAGAACCGAGAGAATTTTCGAGGAAGGTGACTGGATATTTTTGAGATTGTATCCCTTTAGACAAAAGATGGTAGCATTGCACCATAACTTCAAATTAGCACGATATTATGGTCGCTTAAAAATCCTAGCTAAAGTAGGAGTCATGGCCTATAAGTTGGACTTGCCAATTTCATCAAAAATTCATCCAGTGTTTCATGTGTCTTGTCTAAAAAAGAAGTTTTAAAAGTAGATTTCATCGTTGCCAACTTTACCAGCAGTTGATCAGGAATGAACCATTCAACCAGAAATAGAGGCTATACTTGACAGGAGAATGAATAACAGGGGCAAACAAGTTGTTATTGAGGTCCTTACCAAGTGGACAAGTACACTTCTAAAGGATATTTTGTGGGAGTCTTTGTGGAAGCTGCATGAACTTTACCCTCACCTTGTGGGCTAGGTTCTTTAAAGGAAGGACATTGCAGTAACCATGTGGTCAAGGCTTTCTCAAGTGGAGGAGAATTGTCATGGGCGTGGGAATGATAACAAGGAGTACTTTGTGAGAAAGGAAGAAGAATATGCAAAATGTGATGCTCAGTGTATTAGTTAAACAAAATGTTTCATTGTATTAGTTAAACAGTGCATTTTGAATGTTTAGGAAGTATCACAATACGGTGTGCTTTGGGTGTTTACGAAGTATTACAATATGGTGGTTTTACTTTTATACTAATCTGGATTTGTAGTTCTTTTATTATAAAGGGGGCTGGAGAAGATGACAATGGATCATCTGAAAATTGTAAGATGCTTGTATTGTGAAGGGTGAAATTTTCTCGAATTAATTCCAATTCTTGCTTTAATAAAGATTTCCAAGATTTGTTCTTTTTCATTCTTGTTCTGCTACCATCTTTTTCACACACTGATACTTAACAGAGGGGATGAAAAACTTAAGAATGGCAAAGAGGTGTGGGGGGACAACAGCTAGGGTTAGAGGAGAACAGTGGGTCGTCAATGTGTCATTGTAGGAAGCATAAAATGGGGAGGTTGGGGACCTCAATTTTGCCGAACGTTATATCGAGTTAATTATGTTCAACCTGACTTTATTCGAGAGAGCAGGATCGGGCTTCACAGGCTAGCAGGGCCAATTTTATTTTTACATAGACCTACCAGTTGAACCATAAAATTCTTGTAATTCACAACAACGACACAAACATGTGTTTTGATTTTGAGGAGGATTTGCGACACTCGAGTTTGTTAATGCTGGCAGCACATGGCTAGAGTGAATAACTAACCTCTTGGTGGCCTTTTATGCTGCAAATTTGAAGGCCAAATCAAACTTGCCTCATTTATCATATGGAAAGTAACAAGATGGCTACAAGAGTTTAATGGTAAGCTTAAGCCATCGATAGTCTAACAAAACAACATATTATTACTTTGTACATGTTGCTCAAGGTGCCTGTACTTGAGGTGAACGGTAAAAAGAAAGTTTTGGTTTCTTGGATGCCTCCTATGAGAGGTAGATTGAAACTAAATTTGGATTTAGCCTCTAAAGGGCTAGAATTTTGGACTAGCTGTATGTGGTGGTGTGATTTGTGATTCTCAAGGTCTTTTTCATGTGGTTTTCTGGCAAGCTTGGGCGTTGGCACTAACATCTATGTTGAGCTTTCAACTTTAAAGCTTGGACTTCTTATCTCCTACACGTTGAGCATCAATTATCACCTTACCATCTCACTTCCATTTTAAAATTGAACAAATTTTCAGGGAAGGAAATTTCCTTACAGGTGGTCTTGATAATATAAACGTAGCAGTCGGAATGCCTTTTTCTTTTCTATATCCATGCTTCCAAACCTATTGGTAGGTGTTTTAACACTTGATAAATTTGGTTTGCCTTCTTTTGATGTAGATAGTTTTCTTTGTTTCTACATACCTTGTAAAAAGATGCCGAGATTAGTGCTATTAGCATACATCAAAATGTATTATAGATAACTTGATAGTTTTATTTTCAAAGCTTAGGTTTTGTGATTTTTTTACTTCAAACTTGTTTTTTTATATATGGTATTCGCATGTAGAAAGTGAGATTTATGAACAAAACTAGAGTACCGTCTGCCTTCATTAAAAAAAAAATCACACTTATTAATGTCATCAAAGTGATGGCCACTCAAAATGTGCCATATGACAAGTATAATTGGAGGCCATATTTTTCTTTTGACAAAGAAGCCAAATAGAAAAAGAGAGGAAAAAAAAAAGGTAATATCTTGATAAAAATACCGTTTCTATTTAACTATGATAATTAGCTTTAAATTATTTGTCCTTAATTTAGAATAAAAACAATAAAATTCAAAACAAAAAATGAGAGATGCTAGGAGCCGGATGTAGTGGAAAACCCAATTGTACACCCTCCCTCCAATAATTGAGCTAAACGTCAACTTTTCAATATGCTTACCATCTACTCACATACAACTAATAAAACTCATTTGTTTCCTCTCTCTCTCTCTCTCTCTCTCTCTCTCTCTCCCCTCAAGATAGGAATACTATGAGAAGGAAAGGGAAAACATGGCTTTGCTAACTTCGGTTCCAGCTCTTCGTTCTTAGGCTTTTCCGTTAAACTTTCAACTAGGTAAGGTATGTAGAATTCGGGAAAAGAATCATCGCAACCCATGCTATTTTGTCCATTTCCAGGCGACAAGTCCTCAAAAATTATTTGTAGGGTCAATTTTACCGTCATTTCCTGCCTAAATCATTTGTAAAGCCCAAATCCAAATTTTTGTTTTGCCTAAATAAACACATACAGGGAAAACCCAAATCATTCGTTAAAAAAAATACTTTTGTCATAAAAAAACCCAAAACTTTCTTCCAATTCACAGCTTCCCGTTTCTTTCCCTTGAAATTTTAGTCTTCACATCTCTGCTTCCATGGTTTCTCTAGGCTGTCGTTGAGCCACATTTGGTGCTCCTCTGCTTATCTGAAGTTGCTTCTTTAAACTCAACATCGTTTCGTTGGTAGCAACGCCACCGCACCACCCTTTCCTCTCTCTTTCTGATCTCGCGTGTTCTCTTCCTCTCCCAATTCAACCAGGTATTTCGTCTTCCTCACACACGTATTTATCTCCCCATCTTTTTCTCACTCTCCTAAAATTTGTGTGCTCTAAACCCAGAAGATCCTGTTGATGTTGTTTTCTCATTTGTTATATGGAGAGAAGTTTGGGACCAACGATTTTCGGGCTTGTTGTGCCTAGTCTTTGACTCAAAAGAGTGAACCAAAAATCCAGAGCAGTTTGACCTGCAAGTATATAGGTGTTGTAGTACCTAACATGATCGAACTCACAGGGATTGACTTATATGATAAAGAGAATAAAAATTAAACAATGAAGATAAATTTAAAAGGAACGTTCAATCAAATGGTGGAGATTACTGAGATTAGGATTTTTAAAGTAATAGAATATAACTAAAATAATAAAATAAATCAATATGGAAAATATCGAGAATATAACTCGAAAGTAAGGTTTCAAGGATCCCTCTAATAATTTAAAAAATTATTTCCAATCAATTTAGCTCAGTTAAACTAGAATAATGATTCCAATCAGTGGCTTGGCAAAAGCCAGCTCATGGGTGGTTTAAATTGAATACAGATGGGAGTAGTATGGGTAATCCTGGTTGTTCAGGGGTGGGCGGTATCATTAGGAATGATCGTGGTCTTATGGTTTATGCTTTTAATTCTTCTATTGGGATCGGTACAAGTAATAGAGCGGAGTTGTTAGCTGTTCTTCAAGGGCTCAAAGCATGTAAGGAGTTGGGGATTAATTTTGTGGAAATTGAATTAGATTCGCAAGTGGTGATTTCGTGGTGGCATAGGAGAAGGTGTGGTGTGTGGTATTTAGAAGATTTTTGGGAAGATACGTTGTCCCTCATGGATTCTATGGTGTGCGTTGTTCGTCATGTTTATAGAGAGAGAAATAAAGTTGCGGATTGGTTGGCTCGGAGTGGTGCATTGGGTCTTAATTCAGAGTGGAGATTTGTTAGGGAGGTGCCTAGGGTGCTTCGTGGTTTAATCCGTTTGGATAATTTGGGTTTGCCTTCTTTACGTTATCGTTAGTGTCTTGTTCTTGTGTAATGTTTGTCCGTTTTTAGTAGGTTTGTAATTTTGTTTTGTAATTTTGACATCTGGTAATATTGTTTGTAATACTAGGTGTCGGTCTGTAACCACGGTATTCCTCCGCCACAAGTGAGGGTTATTAATAAAATTTGGGACGGGGTCACTCATGGATAGGTGGCTTCGGCTCTTCTATAAAAAAAAAAAATGATTCCATCTAACTGAAAAATTTAACAGTTAAGTCTAAGAAAATTAATCACTAAAGATTAAGTGGGAACACTTGATGATAGAAACATTTACAAGCTCATTTGAATATTACAGGGATTTTTCAAGTATCCAATGTATTCGGAAATCACAATGGATCAAGATAAATATATAGATAATCAAAGTTTCTAATAATAAAATCTTTCAATCGATCAAACTCACAATATAAATTTTATTATTGATCCAAAAAAATATTTAAATCATTAGACTTCACCTCTTAACCTTAGTATGAAAATTTAGCCAACCATGTTCATCACAAGAACCATGGAATTCAAGGATAAATTCTCCATAAGAAAACTAAAATAAAACACAACACCAAATATTACAAAAACAAGTTTGAAGAAAATGATTTAATTCTCAAATGAAATAAACTCCCATAAACTCTACAAAGAAAAAATGAACTGCAGAAGAATAATAAAAATGAACTCTCCCAATTCTCCCTCCTCCTTTCGTTCGTATGATACCCCTTTATATAGAATTTCATTTCATTCATCTCCACTGACAAATAGGTCCCATTATTTTCCTTTTCGTGTTTTCCTTTCCATGTTTTCCTCCCTGCATTCCCGCATGAGTTTATGTCTGTTTCTCTTCTATTTCTTTCGTGTGTTTCTCCTTCCCGTGCCTTTCTCTCTTTTCTATTTCTATTTTATTTTTTCTACTTTCCTCTATTACTAATTGAGAGAGATGGAGCCTAGAGGTAGAGAGGAAGTTGCAACCATGGAGGGCTACAGAGTGGCTGTGCGTTGTGTTGTGCATGTACTGAATGCTTGCATGGAGTGTGGGTAGAGGGAGTGGTGCTTGCATCGAGTGATGTGGTTGGTAGTAGCAGTTAATGGAGGCTGTGGTTGAGCTGGTGGCTTCGGAAGAGGAGGTGTGGAGGTGCTACTATTGGTTTTTAAACTTAGAAATGATTAAATATTTTATGTAAAGTGAAAATAATGTGAGCCATTACCATTGTTCAATGTATCGGTTCGATTGTCTAGATTTGAATAAAAATGTGTCTTGGTAACTTGAACCAATGTATGCATCTTGGGGATATAAATCTTAACCACTTCCCAACCAAACAAAGAGTTGTATCATTTGGCGAATTAGAAACCTTTTCAATGTATTCTCTAATATTTGAGAAGTTGTGACTTCTCAAAAGTGTTTTTTCATTTTAGTTGTAACTTGTCACAAATACCCTTTCATTTATATAAGTTGTGATTTTTCACAAGTACCATTTCATTTATGTGATGTGAATTTTCACAAGTGTCCTTTTATTTTCTATAAATAGGGAACCTCACCACAACTTCATTAACTCCAAATTCTCTAAAAAAATTAGAGAAACACTTCCTTCTTCCTTTTGTCTTTCTTTCTTTGGGTTTTGGCTATTTTATATTGAATTCAAAGATCTCCTTTTGTGTGCACCGACAAGGAGATTAACGGGAACTAACGTTGTTGTATATTGGGAGTAGACTATCAAGAAGCCTAGTGTATGTTTAAAATTGGAGGTGGCGGAATCTACTCTAAGGAAAGCGTCTATCACAACGTGCCTCAACACCGGGTTCTCTCTTTCTAATTTGTTCTTGTTATTTTACATATTCTCTAGTTTACAAAATATTTCAGAATATTCCCAACAATCTTAGAGTAGATTCCTTTTGTTAAACTAGAGGTGTGATTTAACTGATTGGTTGTCACCATGACTTCAAACGAACCTATTGCACCAGAGAAATTTGGAGTCAATTTTAAGCGTTGGCAAGAAAAGATGAAAATATTTCTTACAATGCTTGGATTATATATTGTTATTGAAAATGATCCTCCTTCTAATGATTTACATGAACCCGCACGTACTATTGAATTGCAAACATATGCAGAAAAATATATTTTGTGTAGATGTATGATTTTAAATCATTTAAATGATACCCCTTTTTATGTTTACCTACACATTAAATCTGCAAAAGATATTTGGAATGCTTTTGATAAGAAATATGGTGTACAAGATGTCGGAATAGATAAGTACACCGCAAGCAAATTTCTTGGCTTTAAGATGGATGATTCCAAATCTGTGATAGAGCAAGCCCATGAGTTAACTATTCTTTATCATGAATTGGGCCAATGGGGAGTGGGTATTACCAAGCGTCTCCTCAATAGACAAGTTGCCTCCTTCATGGAAGGATTTTGGCCTATCTCTTAAACATAAGACTGAAAATATGACTATGAAAACCTTGATCTCTGCCATTAGGATCCAAGAACAACACTTGGAAAATGATCATATCCTACTATTGGTTTCTGATTTTCAGTCTATAGCAAATATTGTAAAAGATCATAAAACACATAAGAATCCATTACATCAGAAGTCCAAATTCAATAAGGGTAAAATTAATTATGGGAATAATTTGAAACCAAAGTCCTATATTAACAAAGATGTTAAGAGACTCATTTGTTTTAACTGTAACAAACTGGGTCACTTGGCCAAAAATTGTCACTATAAGAAGAGAAAATATCAATGCAATGAACAATCAAGATCGTCTAACTCAAAGGCTCATATGGTGCTTTCCAGGATCGACTATGTTGGAACCGATGAACGATATGTAACCATAAGTCCCCAAGTTTATCTGGCTTGCAGTGCTACTGATTGGATAGTAGACACAAGAGCCAATGTACATGTCACTTCTAACCGCAATATTTTTTCAACATATCAGGACACAAGCGGCATGAAAGTGACGATGGGTAACTCCACCTCTGCACAAGTATTTGGAGTAGGAAAAATTGAACTCAAATTAACGTCTAGAAATACTTTTCCTTTAGAAGAAGTATTTTACGTATCAAAGACAAGGAGAAACCTAATTAGTGGATCTTTACTTAGTGGGGTAGGCTACACATTATTATTTCAATCCAATAAAGTTATTGTAGCTAAATATGGGTCATTTGTGGGGAAAGGTTATATGAGTGATGGTTTGTTTGTAATAAATATTCAAAATAATGTAGAAGACAAATTTGATTCTAATAATAAGTTTACATTTTTTACATGTTCCTCTTCAATATGGCATGCTAGATTAGGCCATATTAATTATCATAATGTTAAAAGAATGATAGATTTAGAGATTATTCATAAAGTTTCTGTTGATTTGGATGAAAAATATTTAATCTGTGTTCAATCAAAACAACCTAGAAAGCCATTTAAATATGTTATAAGAAATTTATCGCTCCTTGAATTAATTCATAGTAATGGTTGTTATTTAAATGGTATCTCCTCTAAAAGTAATAATAAATATTTCATTACTTTTATAGATGATATGTCCAAATTTCTTATGTTTACTTGATGAAAACAAAAGATCAATCATTTAGTAAATTTGTCGTCTATAAAACTGAAGTTGAAAACCAATTGGAGAGAAAAATTAAAATTATCAGGTCTGATAGAGGAGGTGAATATTCCTCTAATCAATTGGTTCAATACTGTAAGGAGAATAGTATTATACATAAGGAAACCGCTCCATATTCTCCTCAATCCAATGATGTTTTTGAAAGAAAAAATAGAACCTTGGTAGATATGGTCAAATGAATGCGCTCTAGTTCCGGCCTACCGGAGCAATAGTGGGGGGAAGCAATATTTGCATATTGTTTTATCTTGAATATGGTACCATTTAATGGATCTGAAAAGACACCATATGAACTCTGGAAGGGTAGAATACCCAATATTAATTTTTTTAGAGTTTGAGGTTGTCTTATAAAAGTTAATGTTCCAAAAATTAAAAAAATGAAATTAGGTCCTAACACAATAGATGCAGTATTCATTGGGTATGCTAGACATAGTTCTGCATATAGGTATTTGAGAAGTTGTGACTTCTCAAAAGTGTTCCTTCATTTTAGTTGTGACTTTTCACAAATACACTTTCATTTATATAAGTTGTGATTTTTCACAAGTACCATTTCATTTATGTGATGTGAATTTTCACAAGTGCCCTTTCATTTTCTATAAATAGGGAACCTCACCCACAAATTCATTAACTCCAAATTCTCTACAAAAATTAGAGAAATACTTCCTCCTTCCTTTTGTCTTTCTTTATTTGGGTTTTGACTATTTTATATCAGGTTTGAGGATCTCCTTTTGTGTGTACTGACGAGAAGATTGATGGGAATTGATGTTATTGTATCTTGGGAGTAGACTGTCAAGAAGCCTAGTGCATGTTTAAAATTGGAGGTGGCGGAATCTACTCTAAGGAAAGCGCCTATACAACGTGCCTCAACATTGAGTTTTCTCTTTCTAAATTGTTCTTGTTATTTTACATATTCTCTAGTTTACAAAGTATTTCAGAATATTCCCAACAGCTACCGCTACAGCTGCTCTGTTTTATGGAAGAAAACTATAGGAAGAGCTCACGGCTGGTGGAGAGGTGCAGCTACGTTGTGCATAGAGCTTCAGTGGGAAGAGGTGCACAATGGATTTTTCTACGACAACGTGGATTGATGCTACCGCTGGAGGAGGTTGGGCACGACTGGACAGTTCAGTGGTGTTGTGAAGGAGGATTGTAGTTTGCGCAGGAGCAGGTTACTGCTGCTGTGTATGTGGGATGTGCAAAGGCTTAACATACTGTGGCAGTGGATGAACTGGGCAGAGGTTTACGTGATGATGGAGGAACTAGTGGAGGTTTACGTTGGCTTATATGAAGGTGCATTTCGCTGTGGACTTGTGGAGGAATGGTGCTGCTATTGGAGGCCGTGCATGGCGATGGTGCAGTGCATGCGTGGCTCACTGTTGTGGAGAGGCTGAGTTGTAGTGAATGGTTTCAGCATGTTGCCGTGCATCGTGAAGTTGAGTGGATCTCGGCCTTGCATGGTGATGCATTGCAGAGGTTTACGTGAAGGTGCAGTGGTGCTGCAGAAGTGCAAAGGAGCATGGAGGTGCAGTGTGTGGTTATGGATGAAGGGTGGCAGCGAGGTGGTGATGCACAGGAGGTTCACGGCTTCGTGTGGATGTAGTGTGGAGGCAATGGGTGGAAGTTGTAAAGGAAATAGCTGAGAATTATGTTGACAGCAAAGACTAAATCAATACTTTGCGCAATTTGCACTTATGTTGACCGAATCAATTTGCAGCAAGTCTTACGGGATTTGCAATATTAGTTAGGAAGGTTTCCTTGTGTAATGCCTCAACATATTACTTTGATGTAAATTAGCCGTTATAAATTTATTACTCTAGGACAGTTTTTTTCCATATTTGTACACTCTGTTATATGGACAAATATATATAAAGGCACCACCTCTCGCGGACATAGGCACGAGAGCATTTTCCATATTCACGTCTTATTCTTTTATGGTATCAAGAGCTTAATAGTGACCCATGTCATTTTTTTTTCTCCCAATTCAGAGATATGGCCTCCCTCCCTTCCAACTCAATCAATCCCGTTAGCATCCATAGCCTCGTTATTGTCAAGCTCACAAAAGACAATTACCTCATATGGAAAACACAAATCGTCTCATATCTTCGTGGCCAACGCTTATTTGGCTTCGTTGATGGCACAATATCCAATCCCTCACCAATTATTCCCAACCCTAAAGCTGAAACTGTGGCCATTGCTACACTCTCAATTCCTAATCCCAGGTACATCACTTGGTATGATCAAGACCAGGTTGTTCTTAGCACTCTAGTGTCTTCATTGTCTGAAGGCATCTTGTCACAAATGGTAGGACTCTCTACTGCTAGAGAAGTCTAGGTTGCACTTGAAAAAATGTTTGCATCCCACTCATTCGCCCGAGCCATCCAAACTTAGCAATTCTTAGCTTCCACAAAAAAAGTAACTTGTCCATTTCAGATTATTTTCAAAAAATGAAGTCCCATTTGGACAATTTGGCTGCCATTGGACAGCCTCTTCAAAGCCATGAATTCACAGCTTACCTCCTCGAAGGTCTTGATTCCTCATATGATGCAATTGTTACTTCCATTTCCACTCAAATTGATAAAATGTCCTCTGAAGAGATGTTTAACCATCTCCTTGCTTTTGAGTTACGGATTGAACAACAACAATCTACTTTAAAAGCAACAGTTGGCTCAGTGAATGTTGCTACCCGCAATGACAACCGTTCTCGTGGTGGGAAATTTCACTCTCAGCAACGTCCCTCAAAACAAAGTTCCAACTCCAATTACAGAGGACGGGAACGTGGCAACCATAAACGAGGTGGCTCATTGCAGCACTTCTCCAATCTGAGACCCACATGTCAAGTATGTGGCAAAAATGGCCACACTGCAATACAATGCCATTATTGTTTTGATCATGCCTATCAAGGTACACATCCCAATATGGCAGCATACTTGACCTCACCATCCTCGACTACGGATGCTAATTGGTACCCAGATACCGGCTCCACAAATCACCTCACAAATGATTTCAACAATCTCATGGTGACTTCTGAGCCTTACAATGGAACTGATCAAATTCATGTCAGCGAGGGCAAGTTTGCCTATCAAAAACATTAGTTCTAGCACTCTCTCTACACCGACTCAATCATTTTATTTAAATCAGTTATTGCATGTACTAGATAAAAAAAAATTTAATTTCTGTCAGTCAATTTACAAGTAACAATAATGTGTATCTTGAGTTTCACTACTCTTCTCTTTTGGTGAAGGACGAGGCAACGGGGAAAGTTCTTTTGCAAGACAAAACTAAAGACGGACTCTACACATTTCCGCCCTCCATCACTCCCATCAGATCTCACCAAACATACCTGTCTCAACGTGCTCCTCTTGATGTGTGGCATTACCGAATGAGCCACCCCTCTTATCAAACTGTTCGTCATCTTATCTCTAAGTTTTCCTTACCTGTTTCATCAAATAAAATTGTGGGCATATGTTCTACATGTCAACAAGGAAAGAGTTAACAAGGAAAGAGTTATCGCCTTCCTTTTTCTAATATTTCTCAATCAATTTCAAATTCACCTCTTGAGTTAATTTTCTCTGATGTTTGGGGTCCATCTCCCATGATGTCCACCAATGGAAATAAATACTATGTGTCATTTGTTGATCACTTTATCAAATTTACATAGTTATATCCAATCCCAAACAAATCCCATGTCCTGCAAATATTTTGTTCTTTCCAAAAACTTGTGGAACGACAATTTAATTGCAAAAAAAAAAATATGTTCAAACCAACTGGGGTGGAGAGTATCATCCTCTTAACAAATACTTTGCACAAATTGGTATCCAACACCGGATTACCTGCCCTCATACATCACAACAAAACGGGTCCGTTGAACGGAAACACCATCATGTGATTGAAACCGGTCTATCTCTTTTGTCTCATAGTAGTGTCCCTCACGCCTATTGAGATGACGCTTTTCTTATGGCCACTTACCTCATTAATCGGCTTCCCACAACTCCTCTTGGAATCTCCCCTTTTGAAAAACCCTACAAGCATGCACCCGATTTTTCAACTCTAAAATTTTTTGGTTGTGCATGTTTCCCTTATCTCCACCTTTTTAAATGCCACAAACTTGATTTTCGGTCAAAAATGTGTGTATTCATTGGCTTTAGTAATATACATTGTGGCTTCAAATGCCTTGATACAAACAATGGAAATATTTTTGTATCTCGGCATGTTATCTTCGACGAACACACGTTTCCCTTTGCAAGCACACAAATCATGCCCAATCTGCACACTCTCAAGTCTAGCCCCACCGTTACCCTTCCATTCCCTCTATTCCCACACGACACGTCCTTGCCCCTTCAAAATAATCATTTTGTCTCCTCCAATCCACTAAACACAACGACGTCGTCTCCCCATAATCTCCCAACGTCACCCACTCACTCACGCGACGTGCTATTCTCACCTTCATCTTCGTCTATGTCCTCTTCTCCAAAGGTCCCTACAACCTCGTCCCTGCCCACCATAAATTTGCCCCTACTGCTCTGTCTCTAGAAGATGTTGCTGCTACAGAGCACTTTGATCCTCATCCTTATCAAATGAGAACTCGCTCCAAGAACAACATTGTCAAACCAAAGACATACACTGACGGCACGGTTTAATTCTCACTGCCACAGTCCTTTCTTGTTGCAGGTAGTGTTCCGAAGTCTCAATCTTGCTACACAAAGGCTTGTAAACACAATGAATGGCGGGTAGCCATGGATGCGGAATTTACTACCCTCATGAAAAATAGCACTTGGTCCCTAGTACCTGCAAAACCAGGCATGAATATACTCGGCTCCAGATGGCTTTTTAAATCTAAACGCAAGTCTGAAGGTTCTCTGGAATGCCAGAAGGTCTGACTGGTTGCCAAATGCTATCACCAACAACAAGGCTTTGACTTCGACGACACTTTCAGCCCCGTGGTGAAGCCCACCACCATCTGCCTAGTGTTGAGTTGTGTTGTCTGCAAACAATGGCCGATCCATCAAATAGACATCCAAAATGCCCTCCTTCATAGGAATTTATCTGAGTAGGTATACATGCACCAACCCCTTGGTTTTGTGCATCCTAGATTTCCCAATCATATATGTCGGCTACACAAAGCATTATACAGGCTGAAACAAGCCCCACGGGCTTTGTACCATCGGTTGCAAGAACACCTTTTATCTCTTGGCTTCCTAAACTCCAACTCCGACATATCACTCTTCATCTACAAACAAGGTTCGACTACATTGTTTGTCTTAGTCTATGTCGATGACATCCTAATTACTGGCTCAAGTGCAAAGGCTATTTCACAACTCATTTCAAACCTCAGCACTGAATTTGCTGTGAAAGACTTAGGTGGTCTAAGCTTTTTTCTGGGTATTGAAGCTCATCACATGATTGAGGGCTTTCTTTTGACACAAAGTCAATACATTTACCACTTACTTCAATGCACCAAAATGCTTGAAGCAAAGCCGGTGTCGACCCCAATGTCTTCCTTACAAAAACTTTCACTCTTCTCGGGTGCAGCATATGAAGATCCCTCAAATTATAGAAGTGTTGTGGGCGGCCTACAGTTCTCTCATTGACACATCCTGACATTTCTTTTACAGTCAATAAGGCTTGCCAATTCATGCACAAACCCACTGAGGAACACTGGACTGCAGTGAAACAGATTCTACGGTATCTAAAATTCACCATCAACTATGGACTTCTCATTCGGCCCAGCTCCTCGACTCAACTACTCATTTACTCCGATGCCGATTGGGCAGAATGCCCAGATGATCAGAAGTTAACATTTGGTTTTTGCATTTATTTTGATGACAACTTAGTCTCATGGAGCTCAAAGAAACAACCAACTGTGGCCCGATCAAACACTGAAGCTGAGTTTCGAGTAGTTGCACATGCCACAGCCGAGACACTTTGGTTACAGTCACTCATGCGTGAACTTGGGATTTTTCTATCTCAAAAGCAGATACTTTGGTGCGACAACATCAGGGCCACATATCTCATTGCCAACCCGGTCTTCCATGCACTTACAAAACATGTTGAAATAGACTACCACTTTGTCCGAAAAAAAGTTCAACAAAAGATGCTGGAGGTTCGATTTATTTCAAGCAAAGATCAGCTAGCCGATGGACTGACTAAACCATTAGCCTCACCAAGATTCTGTCTTCTTCGATCCAAGCTCAACGTGTGTCCCTCCACATTGAGCTTGCAGGGGAGTGTAAAGGAAATAGCGAGAATCATATTGACAACAAAGACTAAATCATTCTGCACCATACTCTGCGCAATCTGCACTTATGTTGACTGAATCAATTTGCAGCAAGTCTTACAGGATCGGCAATATTAGTTAGGAAGCTTTCCTTGTGTAATGCCTCAACATATTACTCTAATGTAAATTAGCCGTTGTACATTTATTACTCTAGGACAGATTATTTCCATATTTGTACACACTGTTATATGGACAAATATATATAAAGGCACCACCTCTCACTGACATAGGCACGAGAGCATTTTCCATATTCACATCTTATTCTTTTAGAGGTGCACTGCGTGTGGCTATGTATGAACGGTGGCAGTGAGGTGTAGGTGCTGCCGTGTATGGAGACTAGACAAAAATAAAAACAAAAATAGATAAATAATTAAAGAAAAAATAAAACTAAATAAGGAAAAGAAATAAATAATTAAAGACAACAAAATAAAACTAGACAAAAAATGAAGAATAAAATATTAAAAGTGTGTTGCGCATGTGAAGAAATATTGTCCAATTAAATCACAAGTCATAAAATTAAACATAAATTATGCTATTAATCAATTTAAATAACAACTAGGATTTATGCCTCTTAATCATTTTTTTTATCTAAAACCAATAATAAAATAATAAAACAATTAAAAATATATTGATTTTAAATGTATAAAATATACAATAATGCAGCTCAATCACATCCCCAACTAGCATTTTGCTAGTCTCTGAGCAAAATAGTAAAAATTAATTAAAATGAATATTGCATAAAGTTCGAGATCCAAACAAAAGCAATCAAACATAATAATGAATTCTCACAAAATGCGACACATGACTACTCAACCCCTAAGAGCTATATCCACCAAGACTGTCTCAACAATCTTTCACAAAGAAATGATGAAAATATCTCAGAACTCATATGTTTGTAGGTAAACTGTTCTTCATTACTAGTCATGATTTATTCTAGGATTTTTCAACCTTGAGATTAATCATTGCTGATTCTAACTACCTCAAAACCCAAAGGATTAGTAGTTTTCAAGCCAACTTTGTTTAAAGGTTGAATACAAAACCCCCAGAGTTTTGGGTAATCATTTCTAGCTCCTTACTTAGGAAAGCTCCATACGCTTCATCATTTATTATTATTATTATTATTATTATTTCAAAAGGATTCAAATAGTGGGGAATCGAACCCAGGACCATGTGTCTAACCCCACATTCCCAAGTTCGCCCTCACTACTGAGGTAGATTCATATTTTTTTTTTTTAAAGGCTTAGTAGTCCTACAGTTTACTTTTCCTGTGTTAAATCAATAAACAATAATGAAGAACATTACAAGTGTAAGCATGTGTAAAATGTCCTTCAAGATTTTTCCTTCATTATATATAAATTATGCCAAGTCTATCTCAATAAATATAGCATCTCGGTGTTGCAAGTCACACATCAAACAAAATATGATGCATTAGAAACTATGCTCTATGCTCAGGCTTGAAAATAAATTTTCATAAAAATAATTCCGCTCAACCACTCCACCAAGATGCTCAAATTTCACAAAATGATATAAATAGAGTGTGTGTCAATCATGTGTATAACAATGCATATCGCATTAAGGCAAAAATTGTGTAATCTAGTGCACACACTCTAATAAAGAAAATATAAGCAATAAAAGAAATATTAACACAAAAAATAAAGAAAGAGACGTAATAATAGAAACAATACTTAAATAAACAAAGAGACACAGTAACAGAAACATCATTCAAATATGTACACGAGAGTTATAAATAAGAACTTCCTAGCCAAGTGTGAAATGTTTGGGGTAAAAAAAAATTTCAACCGAAAATTTTCATCCAATTGCAGTAAAACCTGGAACTCGACAAGTGCCGTAAATCCCGGAGTCTGACAACTGCTGTAAATCACAGAATCTAGGGTCCCTGATTCGTGCTGTAAAGCTCGACTGACAACGCTTTAGAGCCTTAAGCTCCGCCCTGGGTCCCGCCTGAATTAGTTTTCACATAGCCTTGAATGCTCTGGGTCTCTGTATAAGGGACCATTTTCACCCTTCGAAAATACAGAACAAGTTCTCTACATTTCTCTCAATTCTCACAACTTCTCTCAATCTCTCAAATGGTCGAGCAACATTCTGTCAATAATATTCTCGATTTGAATCAAGTACTTGTTACGCCTCAACCATTTTCTTCTGTCTTGATGCCGTCAATGCAATGATCAGAGCAGAGATACATTTTTCTACCCAGTCCAATGCTGAGGTTGTTTCAGGATCGAGAATGCTCGGTGCCCAATATGCTGCTACTATTACAACCATGTCCCGGAGATTTCTGTCACTGGTGAGTGAGGTAGATGAACTTAAAGATCAAATTTCTGAGCTACAACAAAGGCTTGCTAATAAAAGTAAAAAAAATTAATTATTAAAACAAGAAAATAAATAGTTGAAGAAATGTGTGAACTGGTACGCTCAAAACATGTAACCACGAATAACAGAGCTGGAACAAGAGAAAGAACAAATATAAAGCCAACATCAGCAGTTAACACAGAGGTCCAGCGTTTACAAAAAACATAGGGACAATCTGCGTTATTTTATTTTTATTTTTTATTGGTTTCGCTTGTTTTGTTCTCATTTTCATCTCTATAAAATTAGTTTTTAGTTTCATTCCATTCACAATTCTTCTTGTAGAGGATTGGTGCTGCTATTGGAGGTCGTGCATGGTGACGGTGCAGTGCATGCGTGGCTTACGGTCGTGGAGAGACTGAGTTGCAGTGCAGTGTGGAGTTGAGTGGTTCTTGGCTGTGCATGGTGATGCACTGCAGAAGTTTACGTGAAGGTGCAGTGGTGCAGCCGGCGTGCGGAGGAGCAAGGAGGTGCAACATGTGGCTGTGGATGAAGCGTGGCAACGAGGTGGTGATGCACAGGAGGTTCACGGCTTCGTGTGGATGCAATGCATGGAGGCAATGGGTGGAGGTGCACTGCGTGTGGCTGTGGATGAATGGTGGCAGGGAGGTGGAGGTGCTACCGTGTATGGAGACTAGACAAAAACAAAAACAAAAACAAAAACAAAAATAGATAAATAATTAAAGAAACAAATATAAAATTAGACAAAGAAAATAAATAAAAAATTAAAGACAAAAATAAAACTAGATAAAGAAAATAAATAAATAATTAAAGACAAAAAAATAAAACTATACAAAAAATGAAGAATAAAATACTAAAGTGTGTTGTGTATGAAGAAATATTGTCAAATTAAATCAAAAGTCATAAAATTAAGCATAAATTATACTATTAATCAATTTAAATCAAAACTCATATTTATGCCTCTTAATCATTTTTTTTTTATCTAAAACCAATAATAAAATAAGAGAAATTTTATTTGCAGTCCCTACTTAGGGACTATATGTGTAAACCTTTTATTAAATGAGAAAAAAAATCAATTAAGGGGGGATATTTTTATAATTTTAAAAAATTTTAAAGATAAAATTACCTAAACTTGCATTGGAGTCCCTAAATGAGGACTGTACATAGCATTGCTCATAAAATAATAAAACAATTAAAAATATATTGGCTTTAAATGTATAAAATATGCAATAATGTAGCTCAATCAGGGCTTACGATTTGTGAAGATCTTTTTTAGGTCAGTTGAAGTATTCTAGGCTTACCACCTGCATCTAGATAGCTAATTTGGTGTTACAAAATTTAGGGCTTACGAATTGGTTTGTTTCAATTGAATTTCGGGTTTGGGAATTGTTCCTAGATTTTCTATTTTTCTTTCTTTCTTTCTTTTTTTTTTTTTTAGATTTAGGGCTTTTCTGTTTACCTGCGAAAATGTGAGAATGAGTGTCGGTTCTTGGGTCCTCTGCTTCTACCGCTTGAACCGTGGGCCTAAGCACTTGCTTCGGATGTATTTTGTTGTTTATATGGATGCATTTCTATGGAAAGCATTGTATATATTATTGTCATGGTTCTAACTCTTGCATGTCTTTTGGCAAAATTATAATCATGGTTCTAACAATGGCTTGATGAAAGCCATTGATTGGTGCGGTTGTAAAAATCTATTATTATTAAAAATATGATTTAGTTTGTGACAAGATTTTATAGCCGTGATCTGCAAAGGGGATGGCTATAATCGTTTTTTATATATAGTTTTCTTATTTTTGAATATGGCGATCAAGTTTCTTGATTGCGCTGGACCTATTCTTGAAACCAATAAGAAGGTAGTTTTCATCATACATGTGATCAGTTTGAACGCTTGATTTTCATAATCTCTATCGTCCAAGTAATTGGATGAGAGTAGTATGCTTTTCTTTTTCTTGTTTACAATAACTTCTTGGCTTTGATGGTGGAATTCACATGATCTTAAATTAGACCACACAAATGTATCAAAGAACCTTTTACTTGGAATACCACAAAAACTTTTTCATAGATTATGCATTTGATAGATAATAGGAAGTGTATCTAAAAATAAAGCCCCATCTTGCTGGTTAGAAACCTCATTTGACATCACTCTTAAGCATTTCTCTATTGAGCCTCATATAATTTGAGACACTTGGATGCTGGGTGCAGGTCCATTGCTTTCGCCATTACCTTGTCGTTAAGGATGCATAGTTATGGTTCTCATAAATAAGAACATGTTGGGATATAGGTGTCTAGTAACGAGCTTCAGAATTTATTATATTTTGTTTTAGAAAGGTACTTATTACATGGCTTTTGCTTTCAGTTGGGAGCTCTAGGAAGCAATGTACTGAACTGGGTTTCATTCACATTCACATTCACATTCTCTACCCAGAGGTTGAACGTTGAGGTAAAAGTCCTGGACTTAATCCTGACTTCGGGTTGTTTGTATTGATTTCTATTGTCTCTTTTACTGAGGTATATGTGCTGGTCCCTACTGAAAAGTATGCAGTGCCATTTTAAGTTTCGATGGCATGTTATGTTAAATATGAAAAACTTGTGATGATGGTAGAAAGGATGATATATGATTTAGGTGAGAAAAATAGTATATGCATTATTCTTGTTGGAGCTGGATGTATCAGAGAATAATGATGTAATGTTTTTGAGTTTTGTATGTGTGAGCATTTTAAGCTAAAGAGGTCAAGTGCTACTATGGGGTTCTGATTCTATTATGTTGTACTAAATAAGTCAGTTAGTCAGTACTTTTATGGTTAATCAATAGTGGCAGCACATTATCTACGTATACTTTTATGGTTAATTAGTGCTAAATAAGTCAGTTAGTGTGACACATGACTGGATCCCACAATTTGTGACATATTATATTGCTATCAAATCATTACTTGTTTGGACAATCTGCTGACATTAATATATATATTTATAGAGTGGGGCTACCATGCCGCCCCACTCTTACCGCCCAGTGGTTTTTTTTTTTTCACGTTTTTTTAATACATTTAAATATTTTTAAAAAATAAAAAAATACATTAATACACTTAAAATTACTTACTTAATCACTAAGTAAAAAAAAAAAAAAAAAAATTTGAGCAGCAGTCAAATGGAGCGGTAAACTAGTTTTTCCCAAATATATATATATGCATGATATAAGTAATTTGTATCTTATTCTACCCCAACTGTTTCATTTATCATAATTATAATACGATGAAGGATAACCACATCATTTGATGAGGATCCATACTTCACCACTTTCTTACAAAGTGGTGAATAAGGGGAAGGCAATACCCCCTTCGACAGCATAGATGATAATGTTCTGGTCGAAGTTTCAAATCGTGAAGGTGAAAAATGCCACTCTCTAAAAGATCATTTCGAGGTGTTTCTTTCACTGCATAGGAGGACAATCTCCTTATTTTAGCTTGGATAAACATTAGCATCGATATTATATGCGGGATTAACTAAAAATCCACTCAAATGTGGGAGAGGAATAGGTGAATATTATAATGAGTATAAAAAACCAAACAGTCCTGAATGTTCTGTAGTGTCATTGATCAATTGATGACAATGTATCCAAAATTTTACAAATAAATATTGTGTTATTATTGCCCAAGTAGAGTCAATACATCACAGTTATGCCATAGAGTAGGACAAAGTAATAATTTAGTTTCTCCTATATGTTTTTTTAGTGCTTGAGCTCATACTCTAACATTCTCACTTGACTCATTTAAGCTTAAGAAAGTTAAAATATTGTATAAAAAAAATGAGAAAGCGAAGTACACCATGAAACATTATTGGTGTCTACTAAGACACCAATTGAAATGACAACAACATATATCGATATTGCACACGAGGAGGAGACCACCTGAGAAACATCCAACCATTGTTGATTCAACTCCACTAGCAAATGACACTCTCAATGACAACAACGAGATCATTGGTGAGAGACCTCTAGGCAAAAAGAGTGAGAAAGAGAGGGAGAGAAAGAGGAAATCTAGAGAAGGTGAAGATGTTGAGTTTAATAAAAAGCCTTAAGTCGCATGATCGATGATAGAACCGTGTGCATGGTGGAAAGGAGAGAATCGGTCACCAAGGCCGAGAGCGATTGAATGTTCTTAATTGCACTTAAGAAGAAGAAGATTGATATAGAGATCATGAAATTAGATCTTGCTAGCATGAATGCAATGCAACAAGACTATTTTCAAACTCTTCGGAAGGAAGTTTACAAGAAAATGAAGAATAGATCTACACCCACATCTCCATCCACACATTTTGGAGGGAAGTAATGTTTAGTACTTTTACTCCTTTGCTTGTTGTAAATATACATTAATGTAGTTAGATGATAGACTTAGTTTCTGATTTTAGTAGCTGCCTAGCCACATGTACTTGGCTAGGCAGCCACGATGTGACAGATAGTTTGGAGTTTATGTTTGAGATGCGTGTGTTGTACTATTTGGGCTGGAAGCTATGGATGTTGTGGATGTTGCTAAGTTTGTACTATTTTGTGGATGTTGCATAGATGTATTTTGTTCTGAGTTTATGTTCAAGTGCAGATTTATGCAGACTATTTTAAGTAGTGCAGATTTATGCAAGTGCAGATTTATGCAGAGTTTATGTTATAGTGCAGATTTTTTTAGTAGTGCGTATAGTGCAAATATTTTAGTATTTTAGTATATTTTTAGTAGTAGTGCTTATAGTGCAAATATTTTAGTATTTTTGAATTTTTTTAGTAGTAGTGCTTATAGTGCAAATCTTAGTATTTTTTTTTTAGTATTGTGCAAATCTTAGTATTTTTTTTAGTAGTGCGTATAGTGCAAATCTTTTTGTAGTGCAGACTTTTTAGCAATGGATGAATCACGCCGGATGGGTCAATGAATACAAAATGCTTGCTTAGAACTACTCATCTAACAAAGAACAACACAGGTACTTATAGTTGGATTGAAGAAAGTTTGGCAAAAAAAAAATATAGTTGGATGGAAAATATGAAAATTTGATTTGTAATTAAGATATTTATATAGAGTTTTAGATGGGTTTAATTAGACTTTTGTGGTTATAAGCATTAAATAACTATTAAAAATATGATTTTTTTAATCAATAATTTAATTAGAATATGATTAATAATTAACATATAATTGGTAGAATGGTAAAATATGATAAAATTAAATAAATTAAAAATTAAAAGAAATTAAATTAATATTATTTTATTATTATATAATAAAAAAATAGATAATTCAAGATAAGGATTTATGTGAATAGAATAGGTAAAAATAAAATCATTTCATATTATTTTATTATTATATAATGAATAAATAGATAATTTAATATAAAAATTTGACTGTTGAATATCACACCTTGTTAATTAATTTCCAAGCACAAGTTGGTAGAAAATTTATATGCAATTCCATGTACTTGCAGTACTTGTCTTTAACCTCATAACTAGGTATTTTCCGGTTAACGGGAAATTGATGACCTACGAAGTCCATGCATGCAGTATGCATACATGATGTGTCAGTTCAATTAATTATGAGAATTTATTATTTTTCAGATGTATTCTTAATTTTCGGGTCAATAATAAATGTGTGATATTATTATTATTATTATTATTATTGTAACGAAAATAGATCGATGGCACTAGCAACGCAACTAGCTAGAGATCGAGAGGTTTTTCTTGTTTCACGTAAATATTTATAGATACTCTAAATGTCACCAACCAATCGCAGCCAAAAGTACTGTACGTAACATATCATGTCTATCTCATGCCATTTCGCGTTACAAAATATTCATATAGATCATCATGATATATATAATATTATACGATCAGGGACCACAATTTCATATTTATCCACATCCTCATGTACGTAATTGGATGAGCTGCAAGTTTGGTGTGATCGAGATAACTTACCCTGCAATTTATTGAAATTATGCATAGGATTCTTTTTCCTTCTTCTTTTTATATTTGTAGTTTCCCTTCTTTCTCGGATTTCTTAATAGAATTTCTGTAATAGAATATTTTATCAAACTAATTTAGAATTTAGAGTGAGAAATAAATAAATAATCCACAACATTTAGGGTAGGTTTGGGGGGTGAGATGAGAATTTTGTGTTTTGTTTTGAAGTTTAAAATATTAAGTTTTAATATTATTATTATTTTGAGATTTGAAAAATGTGTATTGGGATTTGAAAAAGTTGAATTGTTTATTATATTTTGTATGGAGATTTGAAAAATGTGTAATGATGAGATGAGATGAGATGAAAATTTTGTGTTTTAGTTTTTACCCCAAACCTGCCCTTATACCTATTTGATAAAATAAATTCCTCGTACAACGTCATTAAGTCCTACTTTACAAGTGTCATGGGGTTACATTTATGTATCTCACTCTGTCATATGTAGAATTTGGTAAAAAAAGTAAGTAGTAATTTCTATCTACAAACTGGTTTTGGCAGCTTTTAAATCAACCCCCAAGTCCTAGCACCAAGCAATATTTAGATCCATGGTATGGTACAGCATATTCGTCTTGAGTCTACATGCCTAACTTATACAAGAGTGATAACATGTGACACGACTCGTGAATTCAATACGAATACGGATTTAGTAGATTTGTATTTAATATTAACAAATTCGGGTTAAAATAAATTGACCCGTTAAGACACGATTTATAAACGGATCAACTTGTTTAATACGAAATCAATCCGTTTTGACGCGAGTCAAATAATTAAAATCTAATTCATCTCATGTTAACTAAAATTTAAATTTAACTTTGATTATTCGAATGATAGTGCTCCTAGAGCTAACATACAACCCAACTGAACACCGGCCCACTTTGCCAAGAAAAAAATAACACCGGCCCACTTTGAAAAAGGAACAAAAAAGAGACTAGGGCAGCTAGCCACCACCATGACGTGACAAAAAGTTTTTAACCTTTTCTTCTGTCTTTTCCAAAGAAGTCGTGAGTCGCGTGACTCGTGTTTGAGGCTCCATTTATAAGCGAATTGAATTAGGCAGTTTCGTTTCATCTACTTTCTTTCTTTCTACTCTGGCCCAAAAGTTTCAGTGAAATTTAATACATCCAATCCCAAAGCAGGAGGCAGGAGCTGAATACTTGTTTCAACTTTTACATGCAGATGACACTTGTCTAATTTTGAAAGTTGCAGATTATTTCAACTCTCGCTTTGTTTGGTTCAGAAGTTGAATGGGACATCTTAGTTCCTCAATCTCAGGTTAGAAATTGTCTCTTGGGATTTAGCTTAGAAATCCACCGAAACGGCCATCGAAATCGCACTTCACTACCTATTGATCTTGACTTGTGCGAGTCATGCCGTCTCAAACCTCTCGTGAAATTAAAGAGCAGCTTAATATATATTGACTTCTTATGCATTCCCTCACATTTCTTTAATGTATGTAGAAAACTTCTGATTTTGAATATTCTGGTTTTATGAGACTCAGTTCGGAATCTCACTGAGATTACCTGAAAAATACATTCTGTTGACCGACCAACCAAGTCTCGTCGATCGACGATTAGTTCGTTTGGGAATACATATATTTTTTAGTCTATTTTATTACTATATTGGCTGTTACTTTGTTATTATTCACTAACTATTTAAAGAATAATGTTAATATTTCATCTCATTTTTATTGTTCATGAATTTAAATATTTTTAATTTTTTTTTACTGATTAAGAAAATGATATTGATATATTTTTTTATTTTTTAAAAATATTTAAAAATATTAAAAAAATAAAATAAATAAAATATATTAATTTTGACTGCTGGCAACAGATCACTCATATTTCCTTATATATATATATATTTATACTAGCGGTGGCTAAACGTGCAAAGCAAGTTTGCCACATCTGTCTAATTGAAAAAATAAATAAATTATATTAAAAATTCAAATTAATTAGTTAGTTTTCTTTTAAAAATATTCAATAAAACTTTATCATTTATTTTTCAAAAACAATTGTGTCTACTTAGTATATATATACGTATGAACTTATGTAACTATGTCATATTGCATCCACACCAATCTATCTAAAAAAATTAGGATCATTTTTTGTCAATACACTAAAAGAGTTCAAAACTTTTAGAAGATAAAAAAATATATTTGTAAATGTGAATTATGTAACCGTCTCGTAATCGTTTTAAAAAATGTGAATAAAATATATGATTTACATGAAAAAAAATTAATTTTTTAATAATAGACTTTACTCTTTTTCAAAACGAATATATAATGTTTACACACTTCACAATTGTATGTAAAAATTTTCTTGCAAAATATTACACGGCAAATGATAGACGGAATAAAAGGTGTCCATAGAAAATACTATTTATTACTGTTCATAAACATTATTCATACCAAGATACGCACTTTTAAGATATTGGTACTGTTCATAAAATTCATAACAGGATACGCACTTTTAAGATATAGAAACAGTTTATAAACATTATTCATTACCATTTATAAATACTATTCAAACCAGGATACAGGTACTGTTCATAAATACTATTTATTATTGTTTATAAATACTATTCACTCCGGGATACGCGCACTTGTAAGATATAGGAGATATAATATAGAATCAAGGATAATGGTGAGGTTATTATTCATCTATTATTTATTTATTTTTATATTTTATATTTTATATTTTATTTTATTTAATAGTTAAGAAATTGTTTGTTAATAAAATTATATATATTTTTTAATTTTTTCTTAACGATTAAAGATATTAAAAAAATATTTTAAAATAAAATAATAAAAAAAATAAAAAACTTCAAATACGATAAATGGGTATTAACCTATCATTGCCCTATATCCAAATCGAGTACATTTGACGTGCCTCGGAAACAGAAAAACTCAAACATTCATTTCGGCTGGATTTTGCTTTAAATATGAATCCTGGGTTCTCCTCTTATAAGCAGTTCTAGATAAAAGAACAAGAAACAAGAAAAATCTAGATTGTTAGTGCTAGTTGAACTTGTCGATCTCTTGTATTACTTGACCATGGGCTTATTTTCTGTTAGTTTATTAACTATAGAGTATTCAAAGCTGCAACATATCTGCATTCGTATCTTCCTAGAATTTTTTTGAGCTTAGTCTTTACCATCCAGCTGTTTGGTCGCAGTTGTTTTATGGTAAGATGGCATCAGTTGTGGAATTTCACTAATATATTGAGCCCTTGGAGTTGTAGAGCTTTTTTGAAGCCGAAAAGATGGCCTTGGCTACTTCTGTGAATGTGGTTCTAGGCTCCCTTGCTTTTGCAATATTCTGGGTTTTGGCAGTTTTCCCTGCAGTTCCTTTTCTACCTATTGGGAGGACTGCAGGGTCCCTCCTGGGGGCCATGCTAATGGTTATATTCCGAATCATAACTCCAAATCAAGCATATGCAGCAATTGATCTCCCAATAATTGGTCTCCTCTTTGGGACAATGCTTGTCAGTGTCTATCTCGAAAGGGCTGATATGTTCAAGTACTTGGGAAAGTTGCTCTCATGGAAGAGTAAAGGAGCAAAGGACTTAGTTTTCCGAATATGCCTGATTTCTGCCATTTCAAGTGCGCTTTTCACCAATGATACCTCCTGCGTAGTTTTGACCGAGTTTGTTTTGAAAATTGCGAGGCAACATAATCTCCCACCTCTTCCTTTCCTTCTTGCTCTGGCATCTAGTGCGAATATTGGGTCTTCAGCAACTCCAATTGGCAACCCCCAAAACTTGGTTATAGCTGTTCAGAGTAAGATATCTTTCGGTAATTTTCTAATCGGCATTCTCCCTGCGATGCTCTTGGGAGTTGTTGCCAACAGTCTGATTCTTATATGCATGTACTGGAGGTTGCTATCTATTCCAAAAGATGAAGAAGATGCGGCTATAGAAGTTGTTGCTGAGGATGACCTAAATTCTCATCGCTTTTCACCAGCCACCATGTCACATTTTACATCCTCGAGTACTCAGGAATGGAAGTCTACAATGGAAGCTATAAATGTGCAAAGCCCTCCCAACATAAATAGGAACATGGGCCACGTTGAGACCATTAGAAACCGATTAACTCCCTGTGAGACTGATATCCACAATGTCCATAGTGATATGGTGGAGTCCGCAAGAAATTCAAATGCATCAAAAGAAGTGGCAAATGATGCGTCTTCTCAGAAAAGGGAAGAAACCACTACTTCACACAATGTTGCATCAGTGGAGAGACTAAGAGGCGCACTTTCTGTACAGTCTTCAGAAGGAAAGGAAGATTTGACCATGAGATGGAGAAGGATGTGGAAGTCATGCGTTTACCTTGTCACGATAGGGATGTTGATTGCTTTGCTTATGGGTCTGAATATGTCATGGACTGCAATTACTGCTGCACTTGCTCTCGTGGTTCTTGATTTCAAGGATGCTAGGCCATGCCTTGCAAAGGTATAATCTATTAACATGATGCTCTTTCTTCTTCTCCTTATTTTTCCCTTCAGCTGTTGGTGGAACTTGAAAATATTAGAGCATACCTTATAGTAGATAAGGAACGTGGATTGCTTGCTCAAGAGTTATATCTGAAGTCTATTTCTGTTCATTGCCAGGTCTCCTATTTGCTTTTAATTTTCTTCTGCGGAATGTTTATCACGGTTGATGGCTTCAACAAAACTGGCATCCCAAGTACTCTATGGGACTTAATGGAGCCCTATGCGCAAATTGATCGGGTTAGTGGGATAGCAGTCCTGACCATTATCATACTCATCTTGTCAAATTTGGCTTCAAACGTACCAACTGGTATGCTGTTGGATTTCTTCCATGTATTTTTGTGTTATCCATTTCATCATTGTTCTTGAAAAATGAACCCTAGAAACCACTTGAAATTAAAGTATTAAACAAAACCTCATGGACCAATACAAGAATTTACCATTTTCATTACATGCTTTGTGTTTTCGATTGTTCCCATACTCCCTTTTAAATACTTGAGATTTTCACATGCATGTTCAAATCTCACTGAAGTTGAGAGTGTACCATCATTCTTCTAAGCAGACCTTTCATTTTGAAAAGGTTTTCTAACTTACACTCTTACAATTTGGCACTTCTTAATTATTTCTGAAGACTTGAATAATTGCAATAATGGTTAGATCCCTCATGGAGGTTTGTCTCTCAATCACGGCACAGGGTGTCCAGGACAAAGTGCCAACTAATCTTGGGGACGCACAGACTCTTGCAAGGAATTTTTCACAATTGCACCTCTAGTAATTAAAGGGGAAATTCCTCCAATTCGATAGCCCCAAAAGCGTGAATGCGGAGTTTTGAACCACCTCTTGGGCTTATGGCCTTTTTCTCTTGCAATGTGCTAATTTCTCATTTCCCAAAATCCTCCTTACCATTCCTAATCTCCCACAAAAATCGAGCTCTTCTGACAACATCTGACAACATCTGAATCCAAATTCAGCAATTTTCTCAAGAAAACTTGAAATAAAATTTTCAATCCCAGCAAAACCTACACATTCACTGGCATCTCATCTTCAGACTATCACCTCGTACTCTAGCATATCATTTGCTTGAATAAATGTAATAGAACCACCCAAAATATTATTCACCTCCACAAGTTCATTCGCTACTGTCGATTCTTCTTCGCTCATAGATACCTTGGTTGTCAACAAATTCCTTCTGTTTCCCGTAGTGGGTTTACATTTTTACTAGGTAAAAAGACAACCTTCACATGCTCAAAGGTAAAACAGTAAGTGCTCCACTTGTCACTTTGAATGGCACCCGTATCATATTGCCAAGGTCTAACCTACAAAAGATCACACGCATCCATCTTAATTACATCACACCAAAGCTTATTTTTATATTTTGAACCAATAGAAGAAAAAAAAAAGCAGCAACATTTAGAAACTATTACCTCATCCTTTTGTGAAGCCAAGGCAATCTGTAAGAACTAAAATGTATCTCTGTCTGCAAGTTCAACTTCTTGACTGCTTCCTCGGAAACCTCATTCTTGAATCTCGCAGTTACTCGAATCAATCACTAGTTTACAAACCTTACCTCCACTAATCAGGTTGAAAGAAACATGTTGTGCAATTAATTATTAACCTCTATCTTATGAGGCATATAGTGTGCTATATGAACTGTTAACATAGGACCATTGTCTCCTTAGACCAACCCCTCTTCAGGTCACCCTTAGACCCATCATTATAAATAGGCTCCGAGTCCACAAAACCCAAATCCTCATAAACAGGACTATGGGCCTCAACAAACAATCCCTTCCATACTTCCCACCCTTTGTGCAGTTTGCCACCCTATGATTCGATTACCATACTTACTATCGTGTCTGTGAGCAAGGTGCTGACTGATTGGGTTGTATGTTTTTCACCCTCCTATTTGGCATGAGGGATGGTGGCCCACGTCCTGTAAGTGGTGGACTAGTGTTACTCGTGCCACCACCATCCCACCCATTGGCTATTACATCCCATTGTCTCCTAAAATGGCCTTTTCTAAATGAAAGGCTCACTGATATGTTTCAGACACACTATCATGGTAAAAAATTCAGTGTACTGAAATTATTGTCTCTTACCACCAAAATATTGAGATACCAATAAGTCTATAAAATTCATTAGTCTACGCATCTGTATATCTGTTACCTTGTCAGAGATTTTGAAGTTGTTGATGCATTGACCACAATCCAATTAGAATTCCTCTAAGTCAAAGACACGCTTGAAACTCCGGAATTTCTCTTGCAATGTGTGATTTACTCATTTTCAAAACCCTCGTTGCCACGTGCCATTCCTAAGTTCCTCCATGCATTTGATGGTGATGTAAGTTGCATCAAATATCTGTATCCAAAACCCTCGGCACATTGACTGTGAGGTTATTTTTCATAAATAATTTGGTCTTGATTGTATACGATTTTCGTGGTTTAAACTGTATCTCTAATGGGAACTTGCTCAGAGCTCTTTCACATAAAAAGTATCTAGGTTGCTTTTAAAAAGTATCAAGGGATTTTAAGTCCAAAAGCTGGTTACTGCTATATATATTGCTTGATTTGAATTTTAACAAAATACGATTCATTTGAGCTATTAAGTATTTTACTCCTACAAAAACATTTTTTTTTGAATGCACATGGCAACTTATACTTGATTATTTCAAATCCACACATTAATAAAACTTAAATTCATCCACGAATTTCTGTAAGAAAATAAATTTTACTTGTCATTCTTTATTGAAGCAACTTTGGAATAAAAACAAAATCGAAATAATTATTTAAAATTCTTTTTATCCAACTGAATTGACTTACGAGTTGGGTGATACGTTTTAAACTTGGTACTACTGTATGTTATTTGTTGTGCGTGTTCTAATGATTCATATTAATGATGATCAGTTCTTCCCGTTTGGGGAAAAATCTCTATACTACTGATTTATGATTACATGGCTATATATCCCTGATCTAACGTACCAATATTGATCAGCTAGTGTTATAAAGGCCATTTTAAACTATTTTTATGGGGATTGCTTATATAACCCATGCTTCTACCATGCAGTTCTCTTACTTGGAGGAAGAGTGGCAGCATCTGCAGCTATAATTTCCGCAGCTGATGAGAAAAAGGCATGGCTTATTTTAGCTTGGGTCAGCACGATAGCTGGGAACCTCTCATTATTAGGATCAGCTGCCAACTTAATAGTGTGTGAACAGGCTCGCCAAGCTGATACACACCTTGGGTACACTTTATCCTTTTGGAGCCATCTCAAATTTGGAGTACCCTCGACTCTTATAGTCACCGCTGTTGGTTTGGCACTTATAAGATGACTTTGACGCTCACAAGAATTAGGATATTTTGTGTGTTTAAATAAGTGTAAATGTAGATTGTCTCAGACTTGAGCAACCAATAATGTGAATTGTGCGCAAATATTGTTCAATATATTCGTTCCAAATCTTAGCATACAATAGATGTAATTTATGAGTGATCATGCAAGTAAAACACATTATTTCATGCAAAATTAAATGGAGAAAAAGCGACAATGCTCTGAGAGGGGTGGACACTGGACAAGGCAAGGTATTGAATAATACGCTTGGTTTAACAATTAATATTGTTGAGTCACGTCAACCATTCATGTGTTAAATGAACATAAATGTAAAATAATTTTGAAGGTCATGGAATTTTAAAGGTCGAAAAATGTCTCCTTTCATCTTTAACATTTTGTCTTCTTTCATTTGTATATTTTGCGTTAAAAATAGTAAGCGAAGAAAGTCATGTTCAAATAATTTCACAATCAGGTTACAAATCCAATGCAAATTCTCCTGTTTAGAGAGAGAGACTCTCCCTCCTCTCTTCTCCCTATCCATTACAATACTGTGTATACACTTTCATGGTAGTGTTTTTTTTCTTCCCTCTCCATTGGTTCGGTTTTAGTCAGATATATTGCACTTCGGTCGCCATCAGTTGACACGTGCCCCACCATGCCATTCTACAGCCTCTAATCTACTGGGACGGAGTGGAATCGCGCCAAAAAGCTCTGTGCATGGCCCTCACGCGTAGCTTGTTTCTGTGCGTGGTCTTCAAGCGCCGTCGCACCATGACGTCTCCACTGGTTATACGCGACGTATTAGCAGATTCCCAACATCGAGATCTCCCAGATCTACCCTGCCTCGCCTCCCTACCACTGGCACGTGGTTGCCACGCGCCACCACAGATGTGCGGAAAGATAGATGACTGGCCGCATATCAGTTCATATGATGTTGTGTTTTTTATTATGTTATCGCCTTCCCTAATCGATGATCTTGGAAAATGGACTACAGATCTCTCCAAAAAAATCTCAAGACAACAAATTGCAATGCACCTGCAATTTTCATCGCTTCCAGCGTAGGTTCCACCACCATCGGCAATGGTTCCATAGTTTGCATGACTTTGCAAACTGCTAACTACCGTCTTTTAAGACAACGCTCACTTTATAGAGCATGGGTGAGAAATAAGAAATTAGTCCCAAAACCTATTTTATTTTTCTATTTTTCACCATTTTTGCACTTTGGTTATTATATTAAGGCGTTTGTTGGAGAACCCCACCCCCCCTCATGTATTATCCTTTCCGTTTCTAATAGAAATTTGTTTGCTTACAAAAATAAAAACATTATAAACAACATTACAAATTGAATTGAATTAAAAATTAACGATTTTCCCCTCATATCGCGTGGGTGTGCGACTAAGAGTCTCATATACTGGAAGTGCAGTCCTTAGTGATTGTTTTAGATTCTGGGTGTTAATGCTTTTTTATCTTCTATCTGATATATATGCATGTTGTTGTCTGCAGATTGCTGCCATGTTTAAGATTGGGAATAGAAAGGAACTCCCAGTGATTCCAAATCACCTCTCAGATGATGGGAAGGATTTTGTAAGGCAATGTTTGCAACGCAATCCAATCCATCGTCCTATAGCTGCTCAGCTTTTGGATCACCCTTTTGTGAAATATGTTGCACCATTGGAAAGACCTATTCTTGCCCCTGAGCCTTCAGATCCACCTGCTATGGTTACAAATGGAATGAAGGCTTTGGTATGAAATTCTATATGGTATAATGTAAGTCACTCTGTTTATGTCATGGTGGAATATGCGTGAATTTGGCTAATCACTCAGTGTAAGGTAGTAAGATATATCATATGGATTTTGTAACTTCCATTTTTCTTATTTAATGCACTATAACTTGGGGATTCAAGTCCTTTATATATGTTAGGACCGGGGGCTGGAATAGAAAAGTAATATATGGATTGTATTATAATATGGGTTCATGTGGAACCCCTAGGGGTTGGCTCAAGTGGTAAGAGCCTTGTTTTTGGTGGTATACTCCTTCTAGGTCTAATGTTCAAATCTTCTAAGATGCAAACAAATCCTAGGGGTGGAGAAATTTCCCATTGAATTACCTGAGATGCAGTTGTTGGAAACTCTTTGTTAAGGATTTGTGCACCTTCAGGATTAGTCGAGACTTTGTTCTTGAACACCAAGTGCTAGTAAAAAAAAAAATCTTCTATATGAAAAAATTTGTCAATTTTAACATTGGGAATAGAAAGTTATAGGATTTCTTTTTCTTGATTTTGGAGACTTTATATCTAAATTTCTCATCAAATTGTGATGAAATTTAGAGACCCCATTAGGAGTCCTAGGGTGGTAATCGGTCAAGAGGGTCACGGACAAAAATTTCAGTCCACTAGATCAGACCGGACAGATTATCCTTATAGACGGACCAGACCGTAAGCTATCGGTCCAAAGCTAGGGTGGCAAGACTATTGGGTCAAGTAATGAAAGGAGAAAAATATGTGCAGGAGCAAAGTTAATGGCGGGATAAAAAATGTGAAAAGAAAAGATGATGGGCATTGTCAGGTCATTGAGCAGAGAAAGCAAAACGCAAAAACACTGCTGAAAAAAATTATGTGGTGCATTTCGATGGTTCAAAATTGGTAAAAAAAATAAGGTATTAATTTGACCAGCATGGGATCAAAAGAATCATAATTATTGTCCATATATACTCCAACTAGGATAGATCACATAAAAAGGATCGAGCTAAGCTGACCAAGAATCATAATTGTTGTCCATCTATATTCCAAGTAGCTAGCACTTCAATTATTTGCAACAAGATTGATTATTTGTGACGAAAATAGATTTCTTTTAATAGGAAATAGTCATTTCGTTAAAAATAACTGATAAAAAATAAATAATTTTCTTATAATATAGGATAAATCACGTAAAATGGGTCGAGCTCAGCTGACCAAGAATGTCTTAATTACACGCACACAAGTAATAAAGCTTCATTAAAATGTGCAAAACACCCATCTAGTTACACATGTTGTATGTACATTGATGGCGTATCTAATGAGGTTAAGCTTTCGCAAGTGTACAGCCTTGCCATATTAAGAACTCTCTTTCCTTGTGTCTCTTTGTTTTTCTGTGACTTCTTATATGTGCCTAATATTTTCAACCTTTGCTATGGGTTAGAGCATTCTTAATGGATTAGTCAAAATTAAATGATACTTTTAGTTAATATGAGATGAATTTGGCTTTGGCTATTCCAATCTTCACATTGGAATAGTTATTTTTTCATTATATAACAATAAAATAATATGAGATGAATTTGACTTTAGTTATTCCATTCACATCAAATTTCTATATTAGATTATTCATTTTTTCATTATATAGTAATAAAATAATATTACTTTAAAAATATTTAATTTTTTTAATTATTAATTTATTTAATTTTATCATTCTACCTATTATATGTGAATTAGTAATCATATTCTAATTAAATTAATGTTGTTTCATATGAAGGAGATAAGAAAGAGGAAAGAGAAACAATTGATAAAATATATATTTTGTCTATTTACAGTAATCTTCAAATTTGGAAAATATTTTGAAAGTCAATGTAGCTAAAGTCTAATTATTATTTGAAATTTAGCTAATCTATTGTGATCATATTTTGTTCTCTAATAGCTAAATAGTCAATGGATTTAACTTTTAGCTAATCCATGGATTTAGTTTTTCTGTGACTTCTTATATGTGTCTAATATTTTTAACCTTTGCTCTGGGTCACTGATCTGTTTCCAGGGCATTAGGCAAGCAAGAAATCTTTCCACCTTAGATTTTGATAGACTTGCATTTCACTCATCTATAGTAGTAGTAATAAGTGTTCCATATTCAGCAAAAAAAAAAAAAAAAAAGAGTGTTCCATCTAATGATCTTATTGTCTTCATTTCAAGTGAGATTCATATTCAAAGGAACCTATCATGTCGGAAGCCCTCTTTTGCACTCGAGATCACCACAATGCTTGAGTGAAAGAATGTCTTCATCTCCTATATACAGCCCGCGGACCAGTTCAGGCAGGTCCACACCTCTCACAGGCATCAGTAGTGCCATTTCATCTAATCAGCTGAAAATTCTGTACAGAAGAGACTGGTTCAAAATTTGTTAATTAAACCAGCAGTGACTTGTCGAGCCTGTACGTTTCAGTTTCCAGAAATGGTTTGTGCCGGCTCAGTTGTAACTGTCATGCTTATGTACATTTTACCATTTCATTCATTTGAAGAGGTAAATTAGCAACTACTATAGCACAACTGATATTAAAGACAAATAATTGTCACTTTAATTAATACAAATGGTCAGACAGTATAACATCTCAAAAGTACTGAAAAAAAAAAAAAAAGTTATAATATTTAGTACTATATATGATAAATCATAAAGCTGTGTTATAATAGTTGTATATTTTTTTGTTTTGAAGAATTCTGCTTCTACCATTTCTGACTGTTGTTATGTATTAGGCTTTTTCTCTTGCAATATGATCTTCTTGAATCTTCATTATTGCATTACACCTATGCTTGCAGCAATTTAGATCCTCTATTTATTTTTCCCAGTTGGATGGTCCAATGTAAAAAGAGATGGACTAAGTATTAAATGTTCATGTCAGTTTACTTCACTTGAAAATCTTATACAATCAATATTAAATGTTGTAATTAAAATTCATATGATGTGTTTATCTCTTTTAAGAATTTGATCATCCAATCCAGTTCACTGATTTTACACAAAAAAAGAAAACCGGTCAAGTATAGTTTTCACCCTAGAAATTAGTGGGTGGTTTACATATTATGCCTCATACACTGAACATTCCAATTACGACAAATATAAATTTATATAACATGTGTTGGTGAAATACATAATAATATAATAAAAATTATAGTGAAATTAAAATTAAAACGAAACCAGTTTGGACTGAGACATGGAAATATCGCTCTTTTTAAAGAGATTCAAGTCCTCTGTTGTGTACAAAGTTTCAAATTAACCGGTGCAGCAGAAATTTTCTTGACTTGACCCCTCTAGAATACAATAGCCCAACTGATCTTCGTATGACTCAAGCCTATTCTGCACAAGTGGTTAAGCCTATAGGTGATAAACGGTCCGGTCGGACCGAATGGACCGACCGTTTCGGTCTGGACCAGACTGAGACTGAGTCTGGTCGGTCTCGATCCACGGTCCAGGGTATTTCCGGACCGGACCGAATAAAAAATAAAAATAAAAAAATATTTTATATATAAATAATTGTACAATTAACAATATAAAATTTTAAATATGTTATTAATACTTGTTAATATTCTATAAATTAACAATATTTTATATATATCTTCATCTAACTTATCACTATTAACAATATAAAATTTTAAATATGTTATTAACATTTGTTAATATTCTATGAATTAACTAATATATAATATCAATTAGTTAATTATATAGTAATTATATAAATTAATAATATAATTTTCATCTAATTTATTATCATTGACCATATAAAATATTTTTTTTATTGAGTTTGTTACATAATCTACATTAATAAGTCACTTAATTTAATTTAGTATTTTAAATAAATTTTTTTATTAATTATTTAAAAAAAATTAGGGCAGACCGGACCCTGTCCGGTCCCTATGGGTGTTCAGTCCGATCCGGTCCAGAAAAATAATGGACCGAAAATATTTAGTCCATCACCGAACCGAACCATTTGCACCCCTAATTATGTCCAAAGCTCCACTCAAAAGAACAACTATTTTTTATATGGAAATATTCTCAAAATTATCTATTACAACTCCCATTTTAGTCTCTCTAGAGGTTTTTCTCTATAAAACAACATCTCACTCCAATGAAAAAACAATAATAGCCGAATCCCCCCTCACTCAAATAAGCTCAACCATTTAAATAAAGAATAGTCGTTTTCCTCCATCCGGCAAGTGGGCAATCATTGAGGGAATTTATGTTTGATTTATGTTATTTATTACTAAAAGATTTAAATAAATTAATAATTCAATCATTACAACAACTTCTCAATCATTGGTGAGACTAGTACAATTTTCAATTTATCAGAATCACATCTAAAATCATCTTAACATCCAAAAAATCTAAACTCAAACTCCACAAAACTCACTTTATCATTTCAACTTATTACTATTCATAAAGAACTCAACTCATTTTAATTGAACTCAACATGTAAACACAATATATCTTTTGAGTATGAGGAAGTCCTCCAAATCTCTCCCATTTTATCGTGAGATGATCGTTTTGGATCGTCGTGATTATGTCAAGGGAGGGAGTCACCTCTAAAATCATATTTGCTATACCAACTCGTCTTGCATTGTTAATATCAGGATTCAGGCAGCATATTTATTCAACCTTAACATATAAATGCATATATTGTATTAAAAATATAAAGAAAAGAGGGGTAATTTATTGACTGCATAAATTCAATGGTGAGTACATCTGTGAATGAAATTGAGGCTGAGATTCCGGAGTTTCATCACAAGTAATTAATCTATCCATCCTGTTTAAGGATCACATGATATCAAGGGATAAGTTTATTGTAATGGACTGGGAATTTGAGCGTAATATTCATATTTTTTTTGTGTGTACAATTGCATCTCATATATAAATCATTGAGCAGCTCAAAAATAATATCCCAGGCAGGTCAGTAATGGGAATGCTACCCTCAGTAATATCCCATTTGTGTTATCACTAAATAAAACACCTACAATATATTTCATCAAAGCTAAGCTTGCAAATTACAAAATAATATATTTACTTGAAACATGACCATTGATCAGAAAGGAATGGGTACTGAAGTTCATATTTATTTTCATCGACCAATCAGCTAGTAATTAGGCATAGCTCATAAACCAAGTAATTAATCATATTCCCCGGTCCATTCCAGCACTTATCATCCACAGATGCTCAAAGGTTGCATTCATTTTTTTCCCCACTCGCTCAGTTTAAACACTCAATCAAACATTTTCTCAACGATATACAGTAGTGTAGACGCTGTATATACCATGACTTTCAAGGACAACGACATATATTGCTATTTTCATCCCTCTACAGTTGCCGGTGTTTCGCAGAAATCAGATGTTATGAGAATGGCAGCTCTCTACTTGAATTATTATAAATAAATAAAAAAGTAGAAACAGGTAGCAAAAAGAGAATATGCACACACACGTACGCACATATATATGATAAGACTCTCTTCGATTCAGGACATGATAGATATAGTTTTAATAATGTCATTTTGACTATATATCTTCAAATGGGAAGTATGAAAATCTTTGATGAGTTATGAGTACATCATCTAACCAAATTCATGCTGAAATCCCAGAGTTTCTTTGCCAACCCGATGTCCCTACCTTGTGTGCTTGCCTCGGATAGGTTACTGTCCACAAAGAATTCGCCACTCACCCCCTTTACTTGAGGGTGCATGGCCGCATAACAAGTTGTCGCAGCTCCCTGAGATCATTTATAAACAATCAGAAGCAAGAACTTCTTTGTAATGATATGATGGCTGGATTGCATTCCCAGTAACACACGTGAACTTCCAGATTTTCATTCATTTTGTTGGAAACTAGGATTAAAGAGCATTTTAGTACGATCAGACAAGGCATCTACCCCTATAATGGTTTTGAAAGGATGTACAATATGGTCACCATACTTTCATGAGACCTTATCTTAACAGTACTCATGAGACATAATTCTAAACAAATAATTTGTTGGCGAGTAAAGATCTTCTTTTTGAAGCATGGATCTTCTTGTATAACAAACAGAAGATTGAAGAGTTTAGAGACTATGTTAACAATAAGAAGCTCTCCCTCATTGACCTTTCTTTGGTATCCAGACAATGAGAGCAAAACTCAAGATGTCTAACACTTTCACGAGAGAGAGGCAATTAAGAATTTAAAGTCTATTTTAACATTTAAATGAAGCGAATATCATCATAGTTCCCGGAAAATGTACGGAGGGTTCACGCATCTTAATTGATTCAGCTAACAGGTATAATTAAAGTAATGCTTACCTGCTGAACATTTTTAAGCACAAATCTACCAAGCTTATCAACAAGACCTGCACCAGAATAAAGATAGCTATTAACCCATGATATTTTGAATCAATCACCAAAGGAGTCATCCATGACCTTTGAGATTTTACACATTCTAATGTATCAGCCCTGCATATTTACAATAGCATAAAGAGTCAATAGCTTGCTCTAAGAAATCAAAACATCTCCAGCAATAGGGGTTTCAAAAACCTGTCAAAAGCCAATATATGAAAACATGGAGGAACTGCTGCATAATTTCTGCAAATATATCATGGTATATTCACAGGTATGGCTATGTTTACTCAAAAAAACTAAAAATCCATAGGATTGAAATAAACTAGGAAATCCAGTGGAAACTATAGTTCCACGATAGAACTACACCTACGCCTTCATACACGTATTTATGACGAGATTCAATAAAGTGGGTACCATTCACAATGTTGTTCTGGCGAAAAAGATTGGTGACAATTGCGCCAGGGTGAAGTGAATTTGCAGTTATATCCACCCCATCTTCCTGTTCAAGAAACAAGCACCGAAATAATGGATACAACTTCAACATGACTTCATACAGACAGAAAAGTAAGCTCAGGTATGTGTATATTAATATATATATACATATATATATATATATATAAAAGCTAATACTGTAAATGTTGCACAGAAAGGAGTTGCCAAGGACTTCTTTTGATACTGTACATAAATATGACATGTAATAGGACAATGACAAATAACCTTGGCATGCTCTATACTTATTAACTTTTTAATTGGCACACAGTATCTGAGAACAAAATCCCGACTAATCTTGGAGGTGCGCAGGCCCATGGTAGGGAGTTTCCTACAAGTGCACCTCGGGTAATTCAAGGAGAAATTCTCCCAGTCTGATGGCCCTTAGAAATTGTCTGCACCCAAAAGGATTCGAACCTTAAACTTAGAGAGAGCATACCACCAAGACCAAAGCCCTTATCACTTGAGCCAACCCTTGGGAGTAAACTTGTTAATTGTTAGTTGAAGGTTCAAGTCTAAACTGCAGGAGCAGATACAAAGTTCAACAAAACAAAAACTTAAGCAAAATTTCACCTCAGAAATTCATCATTTTACAACAAAATATCCCTGTTGCTCCTAAAGATCAAACCACTAGGAAATGATTAAATATATATATATATATATATCTTTATGCACAATAAGCAAGACTCTGACAGTCAAATTTGAAATTTCCCTCGTAGTCCACAATTGTAAATTTTCATTCCCTTCAAAGACTTATTGTACTGTGACTATTGAAGAATGAAACATGATAGTCTTTATTAACTAAATAAAGGGTTTGTAAAAAGATAACATGGTCGGAAGCCAGAATACAATCATTTGGAGAAAAGAAGCACTTTGGATTAATTATAGGCCAGATAGCCTGCTAGTCATAAATAGATTGCATTGTACATAATCTATCACCTCAGCTTCTCTTTCCTAACAGGTCGGCGTGGTGTTTCCATTCAAGGCGCTAATTCCCCACTAATAGAGAATGAAACCATAGTGCGCTTAAGTTTGTTTTTTCGTGGCAAGTATGGCACTGTTAAGTCACAAATTTATATGTCCAGAAGTCTGAAGACATCCTGTAAAGGAAGGACTTAAAATAATCTTAGGCCACATAATCTATTAGTCACAGTTGTTCCATATAGAGCAGCATTACACAGCGTAGCATATAAGGGACAAAGGGGTCCACATGTATTATCACCTAAACTTCTCTTAAAATACCAAAATTTCTAACATTAATCTCAAACCATGATGGAAGACTGAAATCCTGTCTTCATCCCTCTTCAACGATAACCAACACACATACAAAAACACACATGTAGATCCTATTTCATTCCTGTTATAGGACACTCAGTTGACCATGCATGTACTCAGACACACAGCAGAAATCTTTTTCTTAGTTGTCACAGGAGGGAAGAACACATGTAAGGCCCCTCTCCAACTTGGCCACTGAGAAGCTCCCCTCCTGGATGAAATGTTTAAGTAGATAGTAGTGTACCTACATGGTTAGAAACATGCTCTAAGTTCTCGATTGCCATTCCTACACTTCAAAGAAGGGAAAAGACAACCCCATTGGGCTATCCAAGAATATTTCCGATCACTACACCAAGGAATCACTTTTAGCAAGCACACAGAATTTAAGATAAGCTATCATAACTGAAATACGTATCAAAAGCCAAATAAAAATATGAATTTTAGAATTAATTCAATGTTTACTAAAATATAATCCTAAAAATAAATTTATGAAAAATGGAAAAGAAAAGTTGCAAATAAAGGTATATGAGTTGCAGTATTGAGCTATAAAAATCATAAGCATCACAACAAACAATAATGTTGAGTTAACTGCCAACAATCAGAAAAGCTGCTTTTCTTTCATACGTAAATCAGAAACTCTTTACTGCAAATACATCGTCTTTTTCACTGCTCTTCTGGAGAAGTTCAGATACCTTGAAATGTCTTGCAAGCTCATTTGCGTGCAAAATATTGGCAAGTTTTGATTGGCCATATGCAGCTAGACGGCTATACCTGTATGTATGAAATTCCAAACACTATCAAATGTATGCAATTATCTGGTCAAATATACCATAAAAATAAAATAAAATAAATAAGTACGGTTAGCAAAAAATACAATGTCACTAAAACTTTTCAGATTTTGGATTCTCAGATTAAGACAGTAATGAACATAAAGGTCAGATACTAACGGTGGATTCGGACTAAATAATTATGTTTTTAATTCAAATCATATAACTTCAAGATTAATAATACTAAAATTATCAGGCAATTCATTAGAAAAACGCATTTATGAAGATAGATCTTGCTATAATGAATGGAAGAGGCTGACAAGCTATGCATTGCGTCAAATTTTGAAAAATAAGAGTTTTTTTTGTGAACTTGTTGGGTAGTGATGTAATTGACATATCGATATGTGGTCTATTTTGTCAAGTGGCTTACAGTATCAAAGAGGAGCCCCTGTTTGATTCAATGCTCAATGTGTCCAGGGCAACTATGTGGACCCAATTACTGGCTTCATGCAGAATGAATGAAGGTATCTAGGAACCCACTTTGATGTGAACAGTATAGGTAATGATCTTTAGGCTATAATACGACAAAAGTTGGATGCATAACATGCACAAGAAATCCATTAGCCCCTGTTTGAAACGATGCTTAATGTGTCCAAGGCAACTATGTGGACCAAATTACTGGCTTCATACAGAATGAATGAAGGTCAGGTCATATCTAGGAACACACTTTGACGTGAACGGTCTAGGTAATGAGCTTTAGGCTATAATACCACAAAATTTGGACGCATAACATGTACAAGAAATCCATTAATAGTAGCTTAGGGTATCAAAGAGGAGCCACCGTTTGATACGATGCTCAATCTGTCCAAGGCAACTATGTGAACCCAATTACCGGTTCACACCGAATGAATGAAGGTTAAGAACCCACTTTGACGTGAAAAGTCTAGGTAATGACCTTTAGGCTATAATACCACAAAATTCGGATGCATAACATGTACAATAAATCCGTTAAAAGTACATTCTGTAGATATAAAATGAAAACGAATGACAAAAGTTCTCTATAAAACTTAATAAGCCCCTTACAAATTAAGAAGCAACGACACTACATATTTATTGGGCATCCCAAATGCTGATTTATCTGATAGGAATGGAATATCTTCTTGAAAGTGGATTCAAATGACAGACTTGTTAAGATTAGATTGTAGTACCCATGTTTATCATTTATTCTATCGAAACGGATTCCTTCACGGTATGAGAACCGGTGAGCTCCTGAGGACACATTAACAATTCTTCCTTCTTTACCACTTTTACGTGCTGTTCTTTTCATAGTGTCCAACAAAAGATGTGTCAAAAGAAAATGACCTGCAAAAGAAAAAGAAATGAGAAAAAGGCAGGACTTAGTCCACTCCTACACAACTCAATTTAGCATCTAAAGAGAGCATTTGGTGATGATGTACGGACTGATGGGTCATTATATAATAGATTCTCCGATTAATGCAAAATACCTAAGTGATTTGTTGCAAACTGTAGTTCTATGTTGTCTTTGGAGAGCACGAATGGTGTTGCCATAACTCCTGCATTGTTACTTGAAACAGAAAAGACAGAGTCAACCCTTGTTCAATCCCTTAGCTGAGGCTCAAGAAACAGAAATGTACAAAAATGTTTTCATGGGTGTAAAGCAGTGCGACAGTAATACATTTATGGACTAGTAAAAACCGACGTGGAAGTACAGCTACCGTTACAGCTTGCACCCGTTTCTTACACTAGGATGTTCAGCGGAAGCCCAGAGGAATTGAAATCTGACGCAAATTTCCTTACAGACGCCATTGAGCTAAGATCTAACTCCATGGCGTCAACCTTGGCTACGGGGATTTCCTTAGCTATTGCTTCTTTGACATCTTTACCAGCAGCCATATTCCTAATTGCCATAACTACATGGACACCTCGCATCGCAAGAACTCGGGTAGTTTCAGTGCCAATACCACTAGATGCTCCTGTAATTGGAGGATCCACAAGCAACAAGTACGCCAGTTAGTGCAAGTAGCATATGGTTTTGAAGAATATGTTACGAATGACGTTTTAAGATAGTGACACTTTTTTGTGCAAAACAAGAATTCATGGAAAATTCCCATCAAGTCGAACGGATACATGGATTCCAGTTCTACTGATATAAACAGTCAAGATAATTAAATTTTGACAGCCAGAACATACAAATAGCTAAGGCTCTCATGGATTTTGAAAGCCAGAATATACAAATAGCGAAGAGAAGCAAAGCACAAAAATCATGCAGAAACCCCCCACAATTCAGTAACTTCGTCAACAAGAAGCCTGCTTTCCTCGAAAATGGCAGAGTTTACTCTATTTGAGCGGATGTGTGCTCTACACACCATCCACATCCTCGTCACAATAAAAAGAATTTGTCATAAAAAAAAAAACGCGTCTTTCACAACTTTCTTTCCAAAATCAAGCTGCAGTCATCTTTGATAGATCAATTTGTCAGAAAACCAAAGACAGATCAAGTTGTCATCTTTCCGATACCATCAATGTGGGGGGTTCCAAGTTGACATCTTTCCGATACCAAAGACAGACGGAGTAGTAAATGGATAGTTAAGAATAAAATTCATCCTTCTCGGAGAAATGAAATTTAAAAGAAAAAAATAGATAGAACATGAACCTGTTACAATGGCAGTGAGACCAGTCCCATCAATCCCTTGAGTAACTTCCTCGGCCGTGGAAGATGAGGAAAACCCGGATGGCCCTTTTCGGTTAAACGGCCACATTCTCTCTCTCTCTCTCAATCTCCCTCTACCTCTGTGTTTGTGCTTTCCTCGACGGTACGAGAGTCGTAAGACTTAAAAGATCAGAATGGCAGCTCTGAATGACAAGTGTCAAGAGTGAAATGATGGAGAGGAAAAGGTTTAAGGATCACTCGAGCTGCTCACATTAAAGATAAGGTTTTTCGTGCCACTCTTTTATTATTTTATAATTTTATAACGCATTGTTATTTTTTTAACATATTTAATTATTAAAAAAAATTAAAAATATATATAATTTTGTTAATAATTCATTCCTTAAAAAGTTAATAAATAGTAAGAAGTTAATAAATTTATCATTATCCTTTAAAAAATAACTTTTTCCTGAATATCAAAGTTCTCTACTTTGCTGTAGACATGTCGAACAACATTCTAAATTCATATTATACCTCAACCATAGTCTTTCATGTAATAAAATTTTATGGATTTTCCTTTTTGTAAAGAAATCATAGTATTTGTTAGTATTTTCTAATAAATAAAATTTGTAACGTAGTATTTTTAAGTATAATAAATAAAATTGAGTGCATATTAAAGTTAGATTCATGTCTTTTTTTTTTTTTTTGAAAATAGAACTTACATTGATGTGAAATGCAAAGACAGAAATCTATCAACATTACATAGACTGTTCTAAATAAACAATAGACATAATATGCAACCAAAGCTACGTCCGTTTTCTCTCTAGCTCCGAACGAAAAACTCCCTTAATCGTCCAAAACCTCAAGATCTGCTGAAAGGGGGTGGGAGCTTCGGCTCCTCGCCCCCTCCCCTTGCCCTCTCCCTCTTCTCTGTCTAGTTTTTAACTTTTGTGTAGTGTTTTTTATTTTTCTTTGTGTTTTTAGGCCGAATAAGGGAGGATCGTCGTTCGAGCCTTTCCGACCACCAGTTCTCTACACGCGCCCCACCGGTGTGAAGCCCAGCCGCCGATCTTCAAAACCTCCAAATCCGGTGTCCATCGGAGTGGCGCGTAGACCGCACGTGCGGGACGAAAATCCGGACAGCATTGGCGCGTGGCCCTCACGCGCCACCGAGGAACCCTCTACCGACACCACGCTCGGTTGCTATGGAACCGCTGGCTCCAGGTCTTCCAAGTCTGACCGTCGGCTTTCCTCCCAGCGTGAACAGTCCTGCACGAAATATTGCCGACCAAATGTGTACTGTTCATCCGTTTTGTTTTTTTGTACTGTCTTTTGTTTCGTTTTTATGTTGTTGTCTGTTTCAGTTTTTTGTAGCTTGTCTTGTTTTCTTATGTTGGTGTTGCTTTTGTTGACCCGAGTGAGGTTTGGACCCTTAGATCGGACGTAATCCGGAGCAAGGCTTTCGAGAGTGTGGGGCGATGCTACGGCCGGTGGTTATACGGCCGGGCTGTTGTGGTCTGTATGTACGCTGGGTGCTCGCTCCACCAGAGCTCAAAATGACGATGCTTGCGGTGGGCGTGTCGTCTGAGGTCTCATCAGAGCTTGTTGTCTTGTAGTTGTTATTGTAGTTTTTTTACAGTAGTTTGTTAGTTTTAGTTATAATAAAATAGGAATAGGCTTTGGATTGATGTCCATAGCAGTGTCCCGTACTCTTCTCCCCTGGGAGGATAGAGAGGACCTTTAAGTTCTGTTTTTACAGAGCGCTTTCTCGGGTTCGAGAAAGTTTGGTTAGAAGTTAAGACAATTTCTACCGCAAATGTATTTGTGTGTGGGGAAACTACAGATCTGTTGAGTTAGTTGGCTTATTACTGGATTTTCTGTGTATTGAAATTTCTTGTATCGATAAGTCACACTTGTAATTTCGATTTCTTAATGAGATGAGTATGCTCCATTAAAAAAAAAATAGACATAATATGCATTGGCCCATCTTCTATCCAAATTTCTTCATCTTCATGTACTAGAGCAACTTTTACTAGTTGATGTGCAGCACAGTTTGCTTCTCTGAAAACAAAAGCAACTTGTCAGCTAGGTCTTTCCAAAAGCATTACTCTAGCATCATGAACTAAAGTCCCATAATCTGAACTTAAATCTTCATCACGGTTTGCAGCCTTGACAATAATCTGGGAATCACCTTTGAACACAACCCTTTCTGTTAGAATGCACAGCGGAAAAATACCTCAAGCTCAATTTAAAGAATTGCTCCACAAGTTTTTCCAGATTGATAAACTCCAAGCGTTTCCTCTTAGTGGCAAAAGTGTACTACGTAGTATAGAACTAGAGTAACACTTAATCAATCCACAGCCTAAGTATTTTATCAAGAGAGAACAAAAAGAAAGAGAGTCTTTTTCTATTTTTCAGATGGTGCCAAAAACATAATTGGGGAGGACTATATATAGTCCTCCTATGCACGGCCGGCCTTAAAGGCCAGCCTTCAATATTCAAGTGTAACAGCAGTAACGCATGGCTTAAAGCCATGCGTTACATGCGTTACAAGTAACGCATGGCTTTAAGCCATGCATTACAAGCAGGAGGGGGTCAGCCCCACTTGGGCGCCCCTCCAACTAATATCTCCCACTCGCACACAGTGGGCATGACCCCAGGTCAGCATCTCTCTAATGTTCTCAATCTTGTTCATACAAATAAATAGGCTGTGCGACCACCAAGCACATCTGTAGAAAGGAGGGAGTACATACACCTAATCTCTCCCAGAGAAGACCAGCATAGTAACATCCCTAAAGTGTCTGGTAATGTCCTAGACTTATTCGATCGCATCAAGATCAAGCATTTTCGAACCCTCTTGAGTTTAAAAACTCAGAACAATGCTTGACTACCTCCAAATATTTCAATGTGTTCACAACCTTTAGCCGCTACCAAGATGTAGCGTCATTTGTATGACGTCAGCAAACACTATCGAAGATACGATATTGAACAGTCTTCCCTTTACACTCATATCACTCAACTTTGGTTGAACTGCTTTCCCAACAATGCCTCTTTAGACCGTATCAATCATGGCCATAGACAGCATGCCAAAGTAGCAAACATCACAACCTCCATCTCGTGACATAGTTAAAAGTAAAGGACATTTTTTAAGAAATGAGACTCACACAGTGAGAAAGAGGGAAACATTTTACTCACTTACTCATATGGTCGTATAAGCACATATAGTATGAAACACATGCTACGGTGGATTTCTCTTTCTCAAAGAGCATATGTCTATATCAACACCGTACAGATCTCAGTCTAGCCGCTCCTTAAGCGTCTAACCCGAATTCCTCAATTTGCACGTCTCCAAGGCGTCAAAGAGGAACTCGCATCTGGCTTACTACAGGCTACATGGATGGTGGGGTAACCCATGCATAGTCCTATCAATGGACCTCATCTTAGCTCCCACTAAGGCGACATAACTTTGTGTCAACCAACTTATCCCTTTGGACAAGTACCTAGGGACACAATGTCTCATCTCTACTCGCTACTTAAGCGCTAGAGGCGATCGCTCGTGTGAGTGAGCCGATCTAAGCCTGTTGACATATCTTTTGTGTGTGTATTAGAAACAATACGATAAAGACAAGAACTGAATCATATTGTATTAATATCCCAAAGGAAATGTTACATCTTTATGTCATTTGAAACACAAATTACATTTATAGTCTACGCAGTCCTAGATTCCTAACATGAGCCTCGAAGACATCTCTTGTTATAGGCTTCGTTAAGGGATCAACAACCATGCGACTCGTAGAAAGATGTTTCAGAACCACTTCCTTTTGCGCTATCATGTCTCTGATGTAGTGATATCTGATATCTATGTGTTTGGTTCTTCCATGATACTTTGAGTCCTTAGCATATGCGAGAGCTGCCATGCTATCGCAGAATATTGTCACCGGATCTGATGTATCCGTGCCAATATCTAAATGCTTGAGGAACCTCCGTAACCAAACAGCTTCTTGAACTGCTGCAGAACATGCTATGTATTCTGCCTCCATGGTGGATAACGCTATACAGGGTTGTTTCTTGCTGCTCCATGTAATGGCGCCTTGGTTGAGCAGAAAGACATACCCAGTGGTTGATTTGCGCTCATCTAGATCGCTGCCCCAATCGGCATCACTGTAACCTCTTAGCTGCAAATCTGAACCCTGATAGCACAACACATAGTCCGCAGTTCTCTTGAGATATCGCATAATTCTTTTGACCGCTTTCCAGTGAGCTAGTCCGGGGTTTGATTGGAATCTACTCACTAAGCCAACTGCATAGCATATGTCAGGCCGAGTACACATCATTGCGTACATCAGACTACCCACAGCATTAGCATAAGGGACACGGGCCATCTTTTCTTTTTCTTTTTGAGTCTTAGGACACATCATTTTAGACAAGTTCTCGCTCCTCGCAACAGGGGTGTCAATGGGTTTACATCCATTCATTTGGAAGCGCTCGAGGACTTTCTTTATGTAAGTCTGTTGAGACAAACACAAAAGTCTCTTTGAGCGATCTCTGTAGATTTTAACTCCCAGAATGTATTCTGCCTCACCCATTTCCTTCATCTCAAAATTGAAGGATAACCACTCTTTTGTGGCGACTATCAACCCTTTATCATTTCCAGCTAGTAGTATGTCGTCAACATATAATGACAACATAATGAAACTCTTCTTAAACCTTTTGACATAAACACAATGATCCTCTGTGATCATCGTAAACCCATTCGAGAGAATGACTCGATGGAATCTGAGGTACCATTGTCTAGATGATTGTTTTAGGCCATATATAGATCGTTTGAGCTTGCACACTTTGCGCTCTTGACCTTTGACCACAAAACCCGTTGGTTGATCCATATAGATCTCCTCATCTAGTTCTCCATTGAGAAATGCTGTCTTAACGTCCATCTGGTAGAGTTCCAAATCCATGTTTGCTACTATAGCTAGAATCAGGCGAATTGAGGCAAACCTCACCACTGGTGAAAAAGTCTCCTCATAGTCTATACCCTCCTGTTGGGTATATCCTTTCGCCACTAAGCGAGCTTTATACTTATCTATTGATCCATCCGACTTGCGTTTAACCTTAAGAACCCATTTGTTCCCAATAGTCTTACGCCCTATTGGTAGATCAACCAGATCCCAGACCTGGTTAGTCTTCATAGACTCAATCTCATCATTAAGAGCTTTCATCCACTCATCTTTAGTAGAAGATGAGAGAGCCTCATAAATTGTCCTAGGCTCGTCATCATCATGCGGAGCTACCATAAAAGCTTCCCCTTCAATCTCAAAACGACGACGGGGAATACTTTCACGTGTGCTTCTACGCGGCTGAGGTTGTTGTGACAAGTGATGTGCTCCCACTCGGATTCAAATAATTTGTAGGAGCTTGAAGAATTTCTTCCTCATTCTCAACTAAATTCCTTGGAGCACTTTCCTCTTGTTCCACAATCTCATGAAGTTTTAAACTCCTATCAACCTCACATCTACTTGGAAACTGATCTTCAATGAAATCCACATCTCGTGACTCAATCTCAGTCACACTTCCATCAGATTGTTCACCTATTAATACATACCCTTTAGAGTGTTCTGAGTACCTTATAAAGATACACTTCTTCCCTCTAGGGCCTAACCTCTCATACTTATGAGAAAGGTTGTGAACAAAACCCGTTGAACCCCATGGCCGCAAGTTACTCAAATTGGGTTTCTCGCCGGTCCATAGTTCATATGGGGTGGAAGTTACTAATTTGGAGGGCACTCGGTTAAGAATGTAGGCAGCAATCAAAAGTGCATCCCCCCAAAAAGAAATTGGTAGGTTTGCTTGCGCCATCATTGACCTAACCATCTCAAGTAGTGTTCGATTTCTCCTTTCCGCCACACCATTTTCCTGCGGCGTACTCGGCATCGTCAACTGTCTTTTGATTCCTTTTTCATCACAGAGCCTTTTAAATTGCTTAGAGAGATATTCTCGTCCTCGGTCAGTTCTTAGAGCTTTTAAACTCTTGTCTAACTGATTCTCAACCATTCTTAGATATCGCCTAAAACATTCCAATGCTTCAGACTTATGGGAGATTAAGTAGACATGACCGTAACGTGAAAAATCATCTATAAATGTGATGAAGTAGACACCTCCGTGTCTTGCCCTCACACTCATTGGACCACAGATGTCTGAGTGGACTAATTGCAGTGGAAAAGATGCCCTTGTGGCTTTTCCAAACGGTTTTCTCTTAACTTTTCCCATTAGACAATGTTCACATGTGGGCAAGATGACCTTAGCGAGATTGCCTATTAGGCCTTCTCTAGCTAACCTAGTCATTCTATCTTGCCCTATATGGCCAAGCCTAGCATGCCATTTATATGAATCCAAATTATCAGATGTAGAAAGAAAAGCAATAGACTCATTTAAGTTTGAATACTCCAAATTCAATATCATAAAACCGTCTTGAAGAAAAGCATTGCCATAAAACACATGGCCCAAATGAAAAGAAACATAATTATTTTCAAATACAATTTAAAAACCAAATCTTAATAGAGTGACTACAGAAAGTAAGTTTCGTCGGATCTCGGGAGCGTATAGCACATTGTGAAGGAAAAGAGTGCGGCCACCCCGCAAGTCCAGCTTGTAGGTACCAAGTCCCAGTACCTCCACGCTAGCTCCATTCCCCACCTTGATATCACGACTCCCAGCTGGAATCCGGCGATACTCAACAAATCTGACTCTGTCTCGCGCTATGTGTTCGGTCGCTCCTGAATCAACAGTCCACACAGGATAGGAGTGAGCACCCATCACATGACTAGTTACAAAAATAATGCGAGAAAAGTCAGAGTGTACCTTCTTCGGCTCAGTGCAGTCACGAGCGAAGTGGCCATTCTTTCCACAGTTGAAGCACTCTAATTTCGACTTGTTCTTCCCGCGCTTGCCCCTCTTGCTGCGCTGAGAAGTTCCTGACACCTTCTTAATTTGTCCAGCAGCTACCCCATTCTTGGACTTCTTGCGCTTAGGCCTTGATGCCTTACGCGAACCAGAATCAGCCACATAGGCCGTGTGATTGGGCTTGGCAGCCTCTAGGCGCTCAGCCTCCAATTCCAAGTGACGCGAGACATCATCAAAGTCTTTGATATTCTCGTTATGCGTCAGGTTCTGGCTCATATTCTCCCAAGAATTCGGCAGTGATCTTATCACTGCCTGGACTTGCTGTTCATCAGTCAGGTTGTTTCCTGCCGACTTAAGTTCGCGGATCATGGTTGACATAGCCCTAAGATGCTGCTTCATCGTGTGGTCAGAGCGCATCTTATAGGAGTCAAACCTCATGGTTAACCCACGCAACCTAGTGGCTGAAGTTCCACCAAACTTCAACTTTAAAGCCTCCCACATGCTTTGGGCAGTGTCGTAGATCTCGAACTCACACATTAGATCATTGTGCATGCTGCTTAACATTATTATGCGCGCGCACCTACTTTTCTTAGCCCATTGAGAATAGGCTAATTGATCTATTTTGTGTTGTTCCGAGGTCCCTTCCCCGGGCTCAGTAAGGGAGTGAGATAAGGCCTCCAAGACCTCTTGCTCATCTAAAACATATTGGATCTTGCGATGCCAAATGTCATAGTTCTCCCCATCCAATTTCTCCCCTTTGTTTAAATCGGCAACTATACTCTTGGATGCCATTTCACTACAATACGCAAAGAAGGGATATTACACACACACCTAAGAAATCTGCCGCGTCCATCCAAGTTAGAAAAAAAATAATTTAGACATGTCGCAAAATCGAAAAATCGCTAGGCTTCAAAATCATCTTTTGCGCCGCAATATCCAATTATTAAATTTCTAACCTAATTCCCGCGCAAATTCAAAAAACAAATATGGGAGAATTAATCATAAATCTCAACCATACTCCCACTATCTTAAGTAGTCATCTAGTCCTAGTCACATGTAAAGACATAACCTACTAAAATCGCAGTAACCTTTTGGGCCAGTCTACAAGGACAGCTACTTCAACCACAGTAACCTGTTGGGCCAGTCTACAAAGATGGTTCATATAAGACCATTACAGTCCATTTTTCTTGTTCCATCAGTGCATTTACAGTTCTTACTGGGGTCACTGTGGTCTTTTGGCTATACAATGCATTTACAATTCTTACTGGGGTCACTACAATTTTTTTCAGTCTATCATCTACACTGACATTTCTAACTAAGACTACTTAGTGGGAATTTTTCTATTTTATCAATAAAGACTAATGTATAAACATTTAAGCCTAACATTCATAGATGATAAAATAGTCACATATCCACATGTTCAATTCACATATACATGTCATCACATTTAATATAACAAATTAAATAAAAGATCACATGTAATATTAACATAATGGAATAAAAAAAAATAGCATGAATATAACTATATATTCACATGTGATCACATTTAATCTAAAACATTAAATAAAAAATCACATGTAATATAACAATATATCTTAGCATATATTAAGTCATGCAAATTTCATCCCCTCTTTTTATTTTCTGTTAAAAAAAATGGCTTGAAAAAATTGGGCCTTTTTTTTTTAAAAAAAAATGCCCAGTTTTTTTTTTTTTTTAGACACTGAAGGGCCGAATGGCCCAAAAAAAAATTGGGCCAAGCCCAGCCCGAGTGCAGGAAAACAAAAAAAAAAAAAAAAATTGGGCTGGGCCGTGAGGCCCAAGCCCATGGAAGGCAGATGACCTAATGGTCATCTCCTTCCTTGCTTCGGCTACTGTTCACGTGAACAGTAGCCGTTCGAAGCAGCACCCATGGAGCCTCCCACGCAGCACCGCAGGCGGCGGAAATGATCGGTCCAAGCAGCAGGGTGCTGCCGACCACCTTGCTGGTGCGCTTTGCGCCTCCGTGGTGCGCGCAGCACCTCTCTGGTGCGCGCTGCACCACGGTGGTGCGCGCGGCACCGCAGGGGTGCGCGCTGCACCGTGCTGCACCGCGCAAGTGCGCTCTGCACCGCGCTGGTGCGCGCTGCACCTCTGTGGTGCAGGGCAGCACCTCGCGGTGGTGCGCGCAGCACCACTGCGTTGGTGCGCCTTCCTCTTTTTTTAGAACTAGAGAGAAAAAAAGAGGATGAAAAAAGAACACCATATAAATCTCAAGCATATGCGAGAAAAAAAATATAAACTGGAAGCAATTTAAAAAATAGCTCTGATACCAATGTTAGAATGCACAGCGGAAAAATACCTCAAGCTCAATTTAAAGAATTGATCCACAAGTTTTTCCAGATTGATAAACTCCAAGCGTTTCCTCTTAGTGGCAAAAGTGTACTACGTAGTATAGAACTAGAGTAACACTTAATCAATCCACAGCCTAAGTATTTTATCAAAAGAGAACAAAAAGAGAGAGAGTCTTTTTCTATTTTTTAGATGGTGCCAAAAACATAATTGGGGAGGACTATATATAGTCCTCCTATGCACGGCCGGCCTTAAAGGCCAGCCTTCAATATTCAAGTGTAACAGCAGTAACGCATGGCTTAAAGCCATGCGTTACATGCGTTACAAGTAACGCATGGCTTCGTTACATGCGTTACAAGTAACGCATGGCTTTAAGCCATGCGTTACAAGCAGGAGGGGGTCAGCCCCACTTGGGCGCCCCTCCAACTAATACTTTCAAATCCCAAATTAGCACAAACTTTCGTTGCCGTTCTCAGTGCCATGCCTTCTGCAACCACAAGTTTCTCACAAAGTTTCACATTTGCACTTACACATGTCATGATAGCTCCTTGATCATTCCTTATGATTATACCTAAACCTGTTTTATTATGTTTTGTACAAACAGATGCATCCCAGTTTGCTTTAAGCCAGTTGTAGCATGGTTTCTTCCATCATGCCTCTCTTCTGTCACCTTCTTCATTAGCAGTGATAGACAATTCTTTAATTAGGAAATTTAAGAACAAATTCCTATCTGAACTTATTGTCATCACCACCTGATAAGGACCCTCTAAAGCTTTCCCATGAACTACATAATTCCTCCTTATCCAAATCCTTCTTATAATAAAACAGACCAACTAAAAGTCATCCACCGATAACTTAGCAATCAAATCTGACCATAAAACACAGAAATCTATAGTTGAATTTGGTCATTTGTTTACAGGACTTAGAGACTCAACCCGAACATCACTTGCAGCAGGGCAACTCTACAATACATGAGACACTGTCTCTACTTCCCTTTTACAGATATTACATAAATCGGATTCTAGCATCTTCCTTTTAACCAATTTTTGCAAAATAGATAGTAAGTCATGGGTAGCCTTCCACACAAACAGTTTAATCTTCATTGGTATATTTAAGCTCCACATCTGTTTCTAATTGATCAAACCTGCAATTTCACCAGAGCACTCGCCCTTCACTTGTCTGTTGAGAGTTTGTTACAAGTAATAAACACTTCTCACACTGAATCTACCATTTGCAGTATACCCCCATATCAATTTATCCTAAGCATATTTTCTGCTTATTGAAATCTTGCAAATTAGCTCCATTTCATCCACCTGAAGCAGCTGTGAGATCAAATCTTTTTTCCAATAGCTTTCATCTTTATCAATCAACTTAGAAACTGCTACATCACTACTTAGAATTGTTATAGGGGATTGGACTTTTAAAGGAACAGGTCTTGGAACCCATCTATCATGCCAAATTCTGATATTGTTACCATTACCAACTCTCCACACACTTCATTCTTTTATTAATTCTATTGAGGACCATAAACTCTTCCATATCATAGAAGAATTAAAACCCTTTTTTGCATTCAAAACATTACCATCTCTATAATACACTTGCCTCATTATTTTTGTTACAAGAGAGCTTGGGTTATTCAGGAACCTCCATATTTGCTTTGCCAACATAGCTTTATTAAAAAATTCCAAGTCCCTAAAATCCAAACCATTACTCCCTTTTGACTCCCCCATTTTTCCATTGGATCTTCTTCTGATTTTGACTATACCCCTACCAAAACTTCCCCATCATTGAGCTAATCTCCTTTAACAACTTCTTTGGTAACTAAAAAACCCTCATAGTGTAAGTTGGGATGCTTGAATAACAACTTTCAGCATAATTTCCTTCACTGCTTGTGATAGAAAATTGTTCTTCCAACTTAAGATCTTAGCCCAAATCCTCTCTTTAGTAGCTCTAAATGATTGATACTTTGACCTTCCAACCATAGTTGGAAGACCCAAGTATTTTTCATAATTGTTGTTAGCTAAAACCCCCACAACACTTAGGCCACGTTTGGTTGTTAAACTCATCTGAGTTCAATTCAGTTCAGTCTAATTTTAAGTTAAGTCTAACATCTAAACACCCAACTCTCAAATTACTAAACTCATCTCAACTCAAGACCTCTTTACACTTGGGACCCACAACCTTTTTCAATTCAACACTTCCTTACACGTGGGACCCACAACCTTTTTCAACTTTCCATAAATACATCTAAATTCATCTTAACATCCAAACACATTTAAACTCATCTTAGGTGGATCCCACAAAACTCACTCTACCATCTCAATTCACAATTATTCATAAAGAACTCAACTCAGCTCAACATCCAAACCATACAAATGTATCAAAGAACCTTTTACTTGGAATACCACAAAAACTTTTTCATAGATTATGCATTTGATAGATAATAGGAAGTGTATAAAAAAATAAAGCCCCATCTTGCTGGTTAGAAACCTCATTTGACATCACTCTTAAGCATTTCTCTATTGAGTCTTATATAATTTGAGACACTTGGTTCTCATAAATAAGAACATGTTGGGATATAGGTGTCTAGTAATGAGCTTTAGAATTTATTATATTTTGTTTTAGAAAGGTACTTATTACATGGTTTTTGCTTTCATTCACATTCACATTCTCTACCCAGAGGTTGAATGTTGAGGTATAAGTCCTGGACCTAATCTTGACTTCGGGTTGTTTGTATTGATTTCTATTGTCTCTTTTACCAAGGTTTTAAGTGCTGGTCCCACTGAAAAGTATGCAGTGCCATTTTAAGTTTCGATGGCATGTTATGTTAAATATGAAAAACTTGTGATGATGGTTGAAAGGATGAAATATGATTTAGGCGAGAAAAATAGTATATGCATTATTCTTGTTGGAGCTGGATGTATCAGAGAATGATGTAATGTTTTTGAGTTTTGTATGTGTGAGCATTTTAAGCTAAAGAGGTCAAGTGCTACTATGGGGTTCTGATTCTATTATGTTGTACTAAATAAGTCAGTTAGTCAGTACTTTTATGGTTAATCAATAGTGGCAGTACATTATCTACGTATACTTTTATGGTTAATTAGTGCTAAATAAGTCAGTTAGTGTGACACATGACTGGATCCCACAATTTGTGACATATTATATTGCTATCAAATCATTACTTGTTTGGACAATCTGCTGACATTAATATATATATTTATATATATGCATGATACAAGTAGTTTGTATCTTATTCTACCCCAACTGTTTCATTCATTATAATTATAATACGATGAATGATGACCACACCATTTGATGAGGATCCATTCTTCACCACTCTCTTACAAAGTGGTGGACAAGGGGAAGGCAGTACCCCTTTTGATAGCATAGATGATAATATTCTGGTCCATTTTTCACATCACGAAAGTGAAAAATGCCACTCTCTAAAAGATCATTTCGAGGTGTGTCTTTCACCGCATAAGAGGACAATCTCCTTATTTCAACTTGGCTAAACATTAGCATCGATGTTATACACGGGAATGACTAAAAATCTGCTCAAATGTGGGAGAGAATAGGTGAATATTATAATGAGTATAAAAAACCAAACAGTCCTGAACGTTCTGTAGTGTCATTGATCAATCGATGACAATGTATCTAAAAATGCACAAATAAATATTGTGCTGCTGTTGCCCAAGTAGAGTCAATACATCGCAGTTATGCCACAGAGCAGGACAATGTAATAATTTAGTTTCTCCTTGATTTTTTTTAGTGCTTGAGCTCATTTTTACTCTAACATTCTCACTTGGCTCATTTAAGCTTAAGAAGGCCAAAATATTGTATAAAGAGAATGAGAAGGCGAAGTACACTGTGGAACATTACTAGTCTATTAACACACCAACCGAAATGACAGCAACATATGTCGATGTTGTACACGAGGAGGAGACCACTTGGGAAACGTCCAACCATTGCTGATTCAACTCCGCTAGCAAATGAAACTCTCAATGACAACAACGAGATCGTTGGTGAGAGACCTCTAGGCAATAAGAGTGAGAAAGAGAGGGAGAGAAAGATGAAGTCTAGAGAAGGTGAAGATGCTGAGTTTAATAAAAAGCCTTAAGTCGCATGATTGATGATAGAATCGTGTGCATGGTGGAAAGGAGAGAATCGGTCACCAAGGCCGCGAGCGATTGAATGTCATTAATTGCACTTAAGAAGAAGAAGATTGATATAGAGATTATGAAATTAGATCTTGCTGGCATGAATGCAATGCAATAAGACTATTTTCAAACTTTTCAAAAGGAAGTTTACGAGAAAATGAAGAATAGATCTGCATCCACATCTCCATCCACACCTATTGGAGGGAAGTAATTGTTTGATACTTCTACTCCTTTGCTTGTTGTAAATATGCATTAATGTAGTTAGATGGTAGACTTAGTTTCTGATTTTAGTTGCTGCCTAGCCACATGTGCTTGGCTAGGCAGCCACTATGTGTCAGATCTAGGATAGTTTGGAGTTTATGTTTGAAATGTGTGTGTTGTACTATTTGGGCTGGAAGCTATGGATGTTCTGGATGTTGCTAAGTTTGTATTATTTTGTGGATGTTGCTGAGATGTATTTTGCTGCTGAGTTTATGTTCAAGTGCAGATTTATGCGGACTTTTTTTAGTAGTGCAGATTTATGCAAGTGCAGATTGATGCAGCCTTTATGTTATAGTGCAGATTTTTTTTAGTAGTGTGTATAGTGCAAATCTTTTAGTATTTTTTTTTATTTTTTTAGGTTAGTGCAAATCTTTGTAGTTTTTTAGTAGTGCGTATAGTGCAAATCTTTTAGTAGTGCAGACTTTTTAGCAATGCGAATCACGCCTGATGAGTCCATGAATACAAAATGGTTGCATTTAACTACTCATCTAACAAACAACAACACAGAGGTACTTATAGTTTGGATAGAAGAAAGTTTGACAAAAAAAAATAGAGTTGGATGGAAAATATGAAAATTTGATTTGTAATTAAGACATTTACATAGAATTTTAGATGAGTTTAATTAGACATTTGTGGTTATAAGCATTAAATGACTATTGAAAATATGATTTTTTTAACCAATAATTTAATTAGAATATGATTAATAATTAACATATAATCAGTGGAATGGTAAAATATGATAAAATTAAATAAATTAAAAATTAAAAAAATTAAATTAATATTATTTTATTATATAATGAATAAATAGATAATTCAATGTGAGGATTTGATGTGAATGAAATAGGTAAAGGTAAATTTATCTCATATTATTTTATTATTATATAATGAGTAATTAGATAATTCAAGCTAAAAATTTGACGTGAATAAAACAACCAAAATCTAATTCATCTCATATTAACAAAAATTTAAATTTAACTTTGATTATTCGAATGAGAGTGCTCCCCAGAGCTAACATACAACCCAACTGAACACCGGCCTACTTAAAAAATAGGAACAAAATAAGACTAGGGCAGCCAGCTACTGCCATGACGTGTGACGAAAAGTTTTTAGAGTAATGCTACACAACTTTTTCAACTTCCACGCACCACATTTTTTAAAATTTTTAATATTTTTTAATTCTTTTTTTTTAGTTTATATTTTTTAAACAAATTTAATTCTTCTATTCATTATTCATATCTTAAATATTTGATAAAAGAAAAAATAATAAAAATTAAAAAAAATGTAGTGTGTGGAGGTTGTGTGAATAGTAGGAGGTTGTGTAGATATTGTCTTGTGTGAATAGTAGGAGGTTGCATAGATATTTTCAAATTTTTAACCTGTTCTTTTGTAATTTCCAAAGAAGTCGTGAGTCGTGAATCATAGGGCTGTAAAATGAACAGGCTACTCGGCAGACAGTTCGAATTCGACTAGATTAAACTCGAAATCGACTCGAATCGAATATTAAATGGGTCATTTGTAAACATAGAATTAGGTTCGATTATTAAACGATACAAACTCGTATAAAGTTCGACCAGCTTGATTAATGTTCGAGAACAAACTCGCATGAAGCTCGACTCGTATATATTTATACATATATAATAAAATAGCCAAAAGTTAGATATATATATTTTATAATATTCATAATGATGTATATAAACTTAGTCTTACTTATAGTCTACTACATATACTATATATAAATTTATAATATTAACTTCTAGTCTTATAGAACTAGAAGTTATGATGAATACATGAGTCCAATAAATATATAACATTATAAGTTTACAAGTTCTAATGAATACATAAGGTTTATACAAAAATAATATTATACAAAATATTTTTTATATATAAGTTTTATATATAATATATAAAAAGAAAGAAAATCACTCAAATATTATTACTAAATTTTGATAAGTACATAAGATATTAGTAGTTATATTAATATAAACTATACTTATATTAATATAGTTATACTAAATTATTATAACTAATACTAATAGTCTAATATAGACTATAATTATATTATATTAATATAGTTATACTAAATCACTATAATTAATACTAATAGCCTAATATAGACTATAGTTATAGTTATATTAAATTACTATTACTAATAGTCTAATATTAATACTATTATATGGTTATATTAATCACTATAACTAAATCATTATAGTCTATAACTATGTATTAAATGTATTTCAAATATATATAAATTATAATTTTTAATTTTCCAAACCATCAGAATTTTTTTTAATGATCATTTAAAAACAATAAAAAATAAGGCCATCTTAAAACAAGTTCAAAGATTTAACCAAAAAAAAAAAAAAAAAACAAGTTCCAAAGAGAAACTGAAGCCCATGTAAAAAAAAAAAAAAAAAGGCCATGCTAGTTTTTCAAAATCAAAAGGGTATAAAAGTACTTTTATTTTTTTTGAAATAGGTATAAAAGTACTTAAACATAGATTCTACCCCTTTATTCCAACTAGGGTCACATATCTCTATAAATACAAATTTAACTTTACAGCAAGTCAACTAACTACTCAGTCATAAGAAGAACGGCGGCATCTTTCTTTCTTTTCAAGGCTGCTTTAATAAGCTGTAAACTTGAAAGAGCAAGAGGAAAGTCAGAAAAGTGGCTAGACGAAGGCTTGGCTGGGGTGGTGCGGCAAAGCTACCGTGCCTTGAGGGATAACTCGGAGAGAGAGAGCCATGCCTTGAGCAAGAAGAGAGAGAGGTTACCGAGAGAGAATCGTGCGTGGATCTGCAGTCTCCTTTTCGGTTGATCATTATTTTTTTCTTTTCTTTTTCTTTCAACCTCATTTTCTCTGTTCTATTTCTCTTTTGTTTGTTTTTTCTTCCATCGTGAATCTATTTTCTATAGATCTGAGTTAATGAACATTTTTTTTAAAACCTTTTATTTTGATTGTTGGTTTTCTTCTCCTGTAGATCTGAACATATGTTGATATATTTGAAGGAGTAATGTTACGTACAGTCGTGGAATGCGCAAATGCGATGTAGTCGCTTTGAAAAAGAGTGGGGTCTACTATTAAAAAATTAATTTCTTTTCAGGTGGGTCTCTTATTTATTCATTTTTTTTAAAGTGATTGCACGACGACTGCACGTTCACGACTGCAAGTATCATTTCTCTATTTGAAGAGATCATATTCAAATCTCAATGTACTTAATATTTTTTTTGACCTTTTCGGTTGATATTTATTATTTCTTTTTCTTGCACTAAAATTTTGTATTAGTGAGTCGAGTTCGAGACGAGCTTGGCTCGGCTGGTTAACAGAACTGAGCTCAAGTTCATCTTTCTTGTACACGAGTCGAGCTTGAACAGTTCTATAGGCCCAACTGACAAACGAGCCGAGCCCAAACTCGACTCGAGTAGTGAACGAACCGAGCTCGCACCAGTTCGCACACTCCATGCTCGCTCTAAGAGCATTGGCAATGGACTAGCCATTGCCAAGTCTAAAATTTGGCTAAAATCTTACATTTTGGCTATTGTATTAACTTTTGACTATCTAAGTCCACATTGGACTAGCTATTTTAAAGTCAAAATAATATTATTATATTATATATTTTAATAATATTTGACAAATTTTTTTTTTCATATTTTGTAAATATACTTCATATATTTTAATAATATTTGATAAAAAAAAATTATACAACAATTCTTGAAACCAACAAATTAATTTTTGCTAACTTTTTTTTTTGCTATTTATATTTTTATATTGTGTATTAAGCTAATAATGATAGAAAATAAATGAACCCTCAATTAGAAACTTTATCATAAAAGAAAAGTAATTTGGCAAGAAAAATTACCAAAAAGGGAGGGAAAGGGAGGGAAATTGAGAAAAAATAATAAAAAACTCATTTGGTCCTTCAATAGTGTATAGCCAAATATAGCTAGGTGGGAAAAATTACTGTAGCTCAAAACTAAAATATATGGCTATAGCTAGTTCAATGTAGAAACTTTGTGATAAAAAAAGGTAAAATTTGCACTTGACTTTGGCAATGGCTAGGCCATTGCCAATGCTCTAACTTGGCTTGTTTACAGCCCTCACTAACTCGTGTTTGAGGCTCCATTTCTAATTAGGCAGTTTCGTTTCATCTACTTTCTTTCTTTCTACTCTGGCTCAAAAGTTTCAGTGGAATCTAATACATCCAATCCCAAACCAGGAGGCAAGAGCCGAATACAAGTTTCAACTTTAACACGTAGATGACACTTGTTTTTGAACGTTGCAGATTATTTCAACTCCCGCTTTGCTCGGTTCAGAAGTTGAATGTGACATCTTAGTTCCCCAATCTCAGGTTAGAAATTGTCTCTTGGGATTTAGCTTAGAAATCCACCGACACGGCCATCGAAATCGCACTTTACTACCTATAGATTTTGACTTGTGCAAGTCATGTCGTCTCAAACCTCTTGTGAAATTAAAAAGCGGCTTACTATATATTGATTACTTATGTATTCCCTCACATTTCTTTAATTTATGTAGAAAACTTCTGATTTTGGATATTCTGGTTTTCTGAAACTCAGTTCGGAATCTCACTGAGATTAGTTGAATAATACGTTTTGTTGATGAACCAAGTCTTGTCGATCAGTTCGTTTGGGAATACATATACATTTTAGTCTATTTTATTACTATTTATTGGTTGTTATTTCATTAACAAACTATTTCATTATATATATTCCAAACTGAGTACATTTGACGTGCCTCGGAAATAGAAAAATTCAAACATTAATTTTGGCTAGATTTTGCTTTCATTATAAATCCTGGTTTCTCCTCTTATAAATAGTTCTAGATAAAAGAACAAGAAACAAGAAAAATCTAGATTGTTAGTGCTAGTTGAACTTGTTGATCTCTTGTATTACTTGACCATGGGCTTATTTTCTATTAGTTTATTAACTATAGAGTATTCGAAGCTGCAACATATTTGCATTCGTATCTTCCTAGAATTTTTTTGAGTTTAGTCTTTACCTTCCAGGTGTTTGGTCGTAGTTCTTCAATGGATTTTGCTATCATGTTAGTGCGCTTAATGTATTATAGTGTCGGAAGACATATTCTCCACAGAAATTTAATTTTCAGCTGTTTTATGGTAAGATGGCGTCAGCTGTGGAATTTCAGTAATATATTAAGCCTTTGGAGCTGTAGAGTTTTTTGGCTTACCAAGCCAAAAAGATGGCCTTGGCTACTTCTGTGAATGTGGTTCTAGGCTCTCTTGCTTTCGCAATCTTCTGGGTTTTGGCAGTTTTCCCTGCAGTTCCTTTTCTACCAATTGGGAGGACTGCAGGGTCCCTCCTTGGAGCCATGCTGATGGTTATATTTCGAATCATAACTCCAAATCAAGCATATGCTGCAATTGATCTCCCAATACTTGGTCTCCTCTTTGGGACAATGCTTGTCAGTGTCTATCTCGAAAAGGCTGATATGTTCAAGTACTTGGGAAAGTTGCTCTCATGGAAGAGTAAAGGAGCAAAGGACTTAATTTTTCGAATCTGCTTGATTTCTGCCATTTCAAGTGCGCTTTTCACTAATGATACCTCCTGCGTAGTTTTGACCGAGTTTGTTTTGAAAATTGCGAGGCAACATAATCTCCCACCTCATCCTTTCCTTCTTGCTCTGGCATCTAGTTCGAATATTGGGTCTTCAGTAACTCCAATTGGCAACCCCCAAAACTTGGTTATAGCTGTTCAGAGTAAGATATCTTTCGGGAATTTTCTAATCGGCATTCTCCCTGCAATGCTCTCGGGAGTTGTTGCCAACAGTCTAATTCTTATATTCATGTACTGGAGGTTGCTATCTATTCCAAAAGATGAAGAAGATGCGGCTATAGAAGTTGTTGCGGAGGAGGACCTGAATTCTCATCGCTTTTCACCAGCCACCATGTCACATTTTACATCCTCGAGTTCTCAGGAATGGAACTCTACAATGGAAGCTATAAATGTGCAAAGCCCTCTTGACATAAATAGGAATATGGGCCATGTTGAGACCATTAGAAATCGATTAACTCCCAGTGAGAATGATATCCACAGTGTCCATAGTGATATGTTGGAGTCTGCGAGAAATTCTAATGCATCAAAAGAAGTGGCTAATGATGCATCTTCTCAAAAAAGGGAAGAAACCACTACTTCACACAATGCTGCATCAGTGGAGAGACTAAGAGATGCACTTTCTGTACAGTCTTCAGAAGTTAAGGAAGATTTGACCTTGAGATGGAGAAGGATGTGGAATTCATGCGTTTACCTTGTCACGATAGGGATGTTGATTGCTTTGCTTATGGGTCTGAATATGTCGTGGACTGCAATTACTGCTGCACTTGCTCTCGTGGTTCTTGATTTCAAGGATGCTAGGCCATGCCTTGCAAAGGTATAATCTGTTAAACATGATGCTCTTTCTTCTTCTCCTTATTTTTCCCTTCAACTATTGGTGGAACTTGAAAATATTAGAGCATACCTTGTAGTAGATAAGGAACGTGGATTGCTTGTTCGAGAGTTATATCTGAAGTCTATTTCTGTTCATTGCCAGGTCTCCTATTTACTTTTAATTTTCTTCTGTGGAATGTTTATCACGGTTGATGGCTTCAACAAAACTGGCATCCCAAGTACTCTATGGGACTTAATGGAGCCCTATGCGCAAATTGATCGGGTTAGTGGGATAGCAGTCCTGGCCATTATCATACTCATCTTGTCAAATTTGGCTTCAAACGTACCAACTGGTATGCTGTTGGATTTCTTCCATGTACTTTTGTGTTATCCATTTTATCATTGTTCTTGAAAAATGAACCTTAGAAACCACTTGAAATTAAACAAAACCTCATGGACCAATAGAAGAATTTACCCTTTTCATTACATGCTTTGTGTTTTCAATTGTTCCCTTACTCCCTTTTAAATACTTGAGATTTTCACATGCATGTTCAAATCTCACTCAAGTTGAGAGTGTACCATCATTCTTCTAAGCAGACATTTCAATCTGAAAAAGTTTTCTAACTTCCACTCTTACACAATTTGGCACTTTCGTAATTATTTCTGAAGACTTGAATAATTACAATAATGGTTAGATCCCTCATGGAGGTTTGTTTCTCAATCACGGCACATGGTGTCAGGGACAAAGTGCCAACTAATCTTGAGGATGCACAGACTCATCAATGAATTTTTCACAATTGCACCTCTAGTAATTAAAGGGGAAATTCCTCCAATTCGGTAGCCCCAAAAGCGTGAATGCGGAGTTTCGAACCACCGCTTGGGCTTAGGGCCTTTTTCTCTTGCAATGTGGTAATTTCTCCTTTCCCAAAATCCTCCTTACGATTCCTAATCTCCTCAGGTTAGGGAGAATTCACCCTCAGATTTTGAAAGTCTTTGCTTCAATCCTTTGAAAGCTGGATTAGTCTCTTCTTTTTATTCAACATCACTCTTGTGCCCGTAAACTCACCAAGATTGAAATTTCTTGCATCAAATTGATAGAAGCCAACAGTCACTAACCTCCCACAAAAATCGAGCTCTTCTAACAATGTCTGAATCCAAAATCAACAATTTTTTCAAGAAAACTTGAAATAAAATTTTCAATCCCAACAAAACCTACACATTCACTGGCATCTCATTTTCATTGGCATCTCATCTTCAGACTATCTTCTCGTACTCTAGCATATCATTTGCTTGAATAAATGTAATAGAATCACCCAAAACATTATTCACCTCCACAAGTTCATACTCTACTGTCGGTTCTTCTTCATTGAATAAAATATTATTAGAATATATTTTTTAATATTATTTATGATTACATGGCTATATATCCTGATCTAAAGTACCATTATTGATCAACTAGCGTTATAAAGGCCATTTTAAACTATTTTTATGGGGATTGCTTATAACCCAATGCTTCTACCATGCAGTTCTCTTACTTGGAGGAAGAGTGGCAGCATCTGCAGCTGCAATTTCCGTAGCTGATGAGAAAAAGGCATGGCTTATTTTAGCTTGGGTCAGCACGATAGCTGGGAACCTCTCATTATTAGGATCAGCTGCCAACTTAATAGTGTGTGAACAGGCTCGCCAAGCTCCACACCTTGGGTACACTTTATCCTTTTGGAGCCATCTCAAATTTGGAGTACCCTCGACTCTTATAGTCACCGCTGTTGGTTTGGCACTTATAAGATGACTTTGACGCTCACAAGAATTAGGATATTTTGTGTTTTTAAATAAGTGTAAATGTAGATTGTCTCAAACTTGAGCGACCAATAATATGAATTATGCAAAATTGTTCAATAAATTCATTCCAAATCTTAGCATACAATAGATGTAATTTATGAGTGATTGTGCAAGTAAAACACATCATTTCATGCAAAATTAAATGGAGAAAAAGCAACAATGTTTTTAGATGGGTTACGTGGACACTGGACAAGGCAAGATATTGAATAATAAGCTGTTTGGCTTGAGAATTAATCGTTTCCTTTATAAATGCTTGAATTTTGATATTTGATTTTAAGTGATTAACGTAAGAAATAATTTAAAATATATGCATAAAATTAGTGTAATTAAAAATAATCCACAACGGCATATAGTATATATGTTTTTTTATTTTTTTATTTTTTTTGGGTTTTTGTAGGCGGGGAAAAATTATGCTCAATTGTTATTGTACAGAAACATAGTACGGTTTTAAATCAATTGTTATTGGATTGAAATCATTAAATTATCTAATATAAGTATTTCGTTAATCTTTTTTATTTTATATTTTATTTTACTAACATAATTGAACGCTCGGACAAGATGAAGATATCCTGTCTTTTTTTATTTATTTTTTATTTTTATTTTTATTTGAGATAGAAGATTGTAATACACCTCAAATTACTTAGGAAAAAAATACATTGGAATCGCTCTTGAAGAGCACTTCCAAAAAAAAGAGGAAAAATATGATAAGAGAAAAGAAAAGAAAATTTTCATTTAAGTTTCTAAATAGCTTCCAAGTGCGACCCACACCACTACAAATACCGACCTCCTTTACTAACTAATGGGCCCAAGGCCACTTAGCAAGACTATAAAAGTTCAATCAAATCTAACAACAGTAAATAGGCATGGCCCGACTCAAGGCTACCTTGACAATCAAAGAAATGGCCATAGGCCGATACAAAGCCCACAATAACTTCAGTCCATCACTGTTCATGTACTAGAGTGTAACAAACCCTCCTCTTTCTTGCCCATAAGGTGTGGTTAGGCTTCTTGGAATTAGCGCGGGTGAATTGAAAAGTGAAAAGAGTTGCTGCCACATCCTCAATAGCATTGAGACTCTGAGAGAGAGCTGTTGCTGGACTGTAACCTTCTATTCACTTTGATTATTCTCTTCAAGTGAAGCCCATGATGCTTGATCTTAAAGTGGACCCTATGTGCATGCTCAAGTGAAGCCCATTAGGCTTTTTCTCTTGCAATATGATCATCTTTATTATTGCATTAGACCTATGCTTTCAGCAATTTATATCCTCTATTTATTTTTCCCAATTGGATGGTCCAATGTAAAAAGAGATAGCCAAAAGTATTAAATGTTCATGTCAGTTTACATTACTTGAAAATCTTATACAATCATTATTAAATGTTGTAAAATTCATATGATTTGTTTATCTCTTTTAAGAATTTGACCTTCCAATTCGATCAACATAATTTCAACAAATGATAAGTTCACTGACTTTACACAAAAAAAAAAAGGGTCAAGTATAGTTTTCAGTACCCTAGAAGTTAGTGGGTGTTTTACATATTACGCCTCTTACATTGTACATTCCAATTACTACAAATATACATTTATATAACATGTACAAAACTACCTATATAATTGTAAATATGTGGGGCTGGTATGGGTATGTATCCGATAATATTATTGGTTGCGGCTCATTTAGGGAGGTTGTCGTAATGAAATTGACACATCTATAGATCTTTGTAGCTTTCCACGATTTGAAATCTTTGAGAGCTCACTTCTATGGTTAATATGTTTGGAATATGGAAGCAACTCAGCTCATCTCAGTTGTATTTAAATTTAAGTCTAACCCAACATCTAAACATACAACTCTCAACGACTGAACATCACTCAGCTTAGTCTTCTTTACACGAGGGATCCACAACTGACAAAATGTGGTAAAAATTTTACATTTTCTTGTGTGAATAGTAGGATATTGTGTAGATATTTTCTTATGTGAATAGTAGGAGGTTGTATAGATATTTTCAAGTTTTTAACCTCTTCTTTTGTCTTTTTCAAAGAAGACGTGAGTCATGAGTCATGAATCATAGGGCTGTAAAATAAACAGGCTACTCGACAGGCAACTCGAATTCGACTCGATTAAACTCAAAATTGTCTCGAATCGAATATTAAATGAGTCATTCGTAAACATAGAATTAGGTTCGATTATTAAACGATACAAACTCGTATAAAGCTTGACCAGCTCGATTAATGTTCGTGAACAAACTTGTATGAAGGTCGAGTCGAGTCGTGAGCTCGACTCGTATATATCTATACATATACTATATATAAATTTATAATATTAACTTCTAGTCTTATAGAACTAGAAGTTATGATCAATACATGAGTCCAATAAATATATAACATTATAAGTTTACAAGTTCTGATGAATACATAAAGTTTATACAAAAATAATATTATACAAAATATTTTATATATATAAGTTTTATATATAATATATAAAAAGAAAGAAAATCACTCAAATATTATTACTAAATTTTGATAAGTACATAAGACATTAGTAGTTATCTTAATATAAACTATAGTTATAGTTATACTAATATAGTTATACTAAATTATTATAACTAATACTAATAGTCTAATATAGACTATAATTATAGTTATACTAATATAGTTATACTAAATCACTATAATTAATACTAATAGCCTAATATAGATTATAGTTATAGTTATACTAAATTACTATTACTAATAGTCTAATATTAATACTATTATATGGTTAACTAATCACTATAACTAAATCACTATAGTCTATAACTATGTATTAAATGTATTACAAATATATATAAATTATAATTTTCAATTCCCAAACCAGCAGAATTTTTTTTAATGATCATTTAAAAAAAATAAAAAATAAGGCCATCTTAAAACAAGTTCAAAGATTTGACCAAAAAAAAAAAACAAGTTCAAAGAAGAAACTGAAGCCCACGTAAACACCATTCTATAGTTTTTCAAAATCAAAAGGGTATAAAAGTACTTAAACATAGATTCAACCCCTTTAATCCAACTAGGGTTACATATCCATAAAGGATAATGCAACACATCCCGTTGATTTATCCCGTTGGTGCATCCCGTTTGACGTGGCCTTCCACGTTTCATTTTCTTTAAATATTTTGAAGCCCACGTAAAACACATCCACATCCACATCCCACCTACCCCCTCCCCCCACCCAGCTTGCCTAAAACTTATTCCTAGCCCCACTGCGTCTTCAACTTCGCCTCCCAGCCCCATTGCAGATCGACTTCGAGTTCAACTCCTCCCATCCTTCATCGAAGGAATCTCCGACCAGCACAAGGTAAAGATTTTTTTTTTTACCTCAATTTCTTTCTTTCCCCTGCATGCACCTGCCGAGATAAACATTTTTTTTTGTTTATCTGGTATTTGCTTGGCCAAGTTTGCCGTTATTTTTCCACACTCTAGATTTCCATTCTCTATCTCTAGATTTTTTTTTGTTCATTTCCCCTTTGTGGTTTTTTTATCGAGTTTCTTTCCCTTGCACCTGCCGAGATAAACAATTTTTTTTTGTTTATCTGATTTTACTTGGTCTTTTGAGCGATTGAAGATAGCATCATACCCTGCCATTGTCTTCATCAAGCAAGGAAAATAATCCTTATGTACTTGCAAAGATCTTAACTTACATATAGAAATCGACTCTTACAAATATCTCACATATGCTCACCCAGAATAATAATCCTTTGGCAAGTAAATATCCTTGAGATGACCAAACTGCCCAATGGTCTACGAAGATCCTCTGGCCTGCATAAAAGCATGTATTGAAAGTGAGCATAATTCCAGCATATACAAAATTTTGAGGATCATAGAAAAAAAAAAAATTGTTTATCTCGACAAGTGCGTGCAGGGGAAAGAAAGAAACTCAGGTAAGAAAAAAAATTTTCTACATTGTGCCGATCGGAGATTCCTTCGGAGATGGAGGGGAGGAGATGAACTCGAAGTCGATGTTGATCTGAAATGGGGCTGGGAGGCGAAGTTGAAGACGCAATGGGACTGGAAAGAAGTTTTACGCTGGGGGGGCGGGGGAATGTGTTTTACATTGGCTTAAAAAAGAAAGAAAGAAATGAAACGTGGAAGGCCACGTCAAATGGGATGCACCAACGGGATAAATCAACGGGATGTGTAGCATTATCCATTTTACAGCAAGTCAACTAGTCAGTCAAACAGCGGCAGAGAGACTCTTTCTTTCTTTTCAAGGCTGCTTTAATAAGCTGTAAACTTGAAAGAGCAAAGAGGAAGAAAGTCAGAAAAGTGGCTAGACGAAGGCTTGGCTGGGGTGGTGCGGCAAAGCTAACGTGCCTTGAGAGAGAAATCGGAGAGAGAGAGAGCCATGCCTTGAGAAAGAAGAGAGAGAGGTTACCAAGAGAATCGTGCGGGGATCTGCAATCTCCTTTTCATTATTTTTTTTTTCTTTTAGTCTCTTTTTCTCTTTTGTTTATTTTTTCTTCTATCGTGGATCTATTTCCTATAAATATGAGTTAATGTACATTTTTTTAAAAACCTTTTATTTCATTTGTTGGTTTTCTTCTCCCGTAGATCCGAACATATGTTGATATATTTAAAGAGATTGTGTTCAGATCTTAGTGTGCTTAATATTTTTTTTTTACCTTTTCGATTGATATTTATTATTTCTTTTTCTTGCACTCAAATTTTGTATTAGCGAGCCGAACTCGGGCTCGGCTCGTTAACAGAATCGAGCTCGACTCGAGTTCATTTTTCTAGTACACAAGCCGTGCTCGAACATTTGTATAGGCCCGGCTGACAAACGAGCCGAGCCCAAACTCGACTCGAGTAGTGAACAAGCTGAGCTCGCACACCCCATGTTCGCTCGAACTTGGCTTGTTTACAGCCCTCACTGACACATGTTTGAGGCTCCATTTATAATTAGGCGGTTTCGTTTCATCTACTTTCTTTCTTTTTACTCTGGCTCAAAAGTTTCAGTGGAATCTAATACATCCAATTCCAAAGCAGGATGCAGGAGCTGAATATAAGTTTCAACTTTTATACGCAGATGACACTTGTTTTTAAAAGTTGCAGATTATTTCAACTCCCGCTTTGCTTGGTTCAGAAGTTGAATGTGACATCTTAGTTCCCCAATCTTAGGTTAGAAATTGTCTCTTGGGATTTAGCTTAGAAACCACCGACACGGCCATCGAAATCGCACTTTACTACCTATAGATTTTGACTTGTGCGAGTCATGCCATCTCAAACCTCCTATGAAATTAAAGAGCGGCTTAATATATATTGACTTCTTATGCATTCCCTCACATTTCTTTAATGTATGTAGAAAACTTCTGATTCTTGATATTCTGGTTTTTTGTGACTCAGTTTGGAATCTCACTGAGATTAGCTGAATAATATGTTTTGTTGACGAACCAAGTCTTGTCGATCAATTCGTTTGGGAATAAAGATATTTTTTAGTCTATTTTATTACTATCTATTGGCTGTTATTTCATTAACGAACTATTTCATTATATATATTCCAAACTGAGTACATTTGACGTGCCTCGAAAATAAAAAAAATTCAAACTTTCATTTCGGCTAGATCTTGCTTTCAATATAAATCCTAGTTTCTCCTCTTATAAACAGTTCTAGATAAAAGAACAAGAAACAAGAAAAATCTAGATTGTTAGTGCTAGTTGAACTTGTTGATCTCTTGTATTACTTGACCATGGGCTTATTTTCTGTTAGTTTATTAACTATAGAGTATTCGAAGCTGCAACATATCTGCATTCATATCCTCCTAGAAATTTTTTGAGTTTAGTCTTTACCTTCTGGCTGTTTGGTTGCAGTTCTTCAATGATTTTGCTATCATGTTAGTGTGCTTAATGTATTATAGTGTCGGAAGATATATTCTCAACAGAAATTTAATTTTCAGTTGTTTTATGGTAAGATGGCGTCAGCTGTGGAATTTCAGTAATACATTGAGCCCTTGGAGCTATAGAGTTTTTTGGCTTACCAAGCCGAAAAGATGGCCTTGGCTACTTCTGTGAATGTGATTCTAGGCTCCCTTGCTTTCGCAATCTTCTAGGTTTTGGCAGTTTTACCTGCAGTTCCTTTTCTACCAATTGGGAGGACAACAGGGTCCCTCCTAGGGGCCATGCTAATGGTTATATTTCGAATCATAACTCCAAATCAAGCATATGCTGCAATTGATTTCCCAATACTTGGTCTCCTCTTTGGGACAATCCTTGTCAGTGTCTATCTCGAAAGGGCTAATATGTTCAAGTACTTGGGAAAGTTGCTCCCATGGAAGAGTAACGGGGCAAAGGACTTAATTTTTCAAATCTGCCTGATTTCTGCCATTTCAAGTGCGCTTTTCACTAATGATACCTTCTACGTAGTTTTGACTGAGTTTATTTTGAAAATTGCGAGGCAACATAATCTCCCACCTCATCCTTTCCTTCTTGCTCTAGCATCTAGTGCAAATATTGGGTCTTCAGTAACTCCAATTGGCAACCCCCAAAACTTGGTTATAGCTGTTCAGAGTAAGATATCTTTCGCAAATTTTCTAATCGGCATTCTCCCTGCGATGCTCACAGGAGTTGTTGTCAACAAACTAATTCTTATATGCATGTACTGGAGGTTGCTATCTATTCCAAAAGATGAAGAAGATGTGGCTATAGAAGTTATTGCGGAGGAGGACTAGAATTCTCATCGCTTTTCACCAGCCACCATGTCACATTTTACATCCTCGAGTTCTCAGGAATGGAAGTCTACAATGGAAGCTATAAATGTGCAAAGCCCTCCCAACATAAATAGGAATATGGGCCACGTTGAGACCATTAGAAATCGATTAACTCCCAGTGAGAATGATATCCACAGTGTCCATAGTGATATGTTCGAGTCTGCAAGAAATTCTAATGCATCAAAAGAAGTGGCTAATGATGCATCTTCTCAGAAAAGGGAAGAAACCACTACTTCACACAATGCTGCTTCAGCGGATAGACTGAGAGACGCGCTTTCTGTACAGTCTTCAAAAGGAAAGGAAGATTTGACCTTGAGATGGAGAAGGATGTGGAAGTCATGCATTTACCTTGTCACGATAGGGATGTTGATTGCTTTGCTTATGGGTCTGAATATGTCATGGATTGCAATTACTGCTGCACTTGCTCTCGTGGTTCTTGATTTCAAGGATGTTAGGCCATGCCTTGCAATGGTATAATCTGTTAACATGATACTCTTTCTTCTTCTCCTTATTTTTCTCTTCAACTATTGGTGGAACTTGAAAATATTAGAGCATACCTTGTAGTAGATAAGGAACGTGGATTGCTTGTTCGAGAGTTATATCTGAAGTCTATTTCTATTCATTGCCAGGTCTCCTATTTGCTTTTAATTTTCTTCTGTGGAATGTTTCTCACGGTTGATGGCTTCAACAAAACTGGCTTCCCAAGTACTCTATGGGACTTAATATTGCCCAATGCACAAATTGATCAGGTTAGTGGGATAGCAGTCCTGGCCATTATCATACTCATCTTGTCAAATTTGGCTTCAAACGTACCAACTAGTTTGCTGTTGGATTTCTTCCATGTATTTTTCTGTTATCCATTTCATCATTGTTCTTGAAAAATGAACCCTAGAAACCATTTGAAATTAAACAAAACCTCATGGGCCAATACAAGAATTTACCCTTTTCATTACATGATTTGTGTTTTCGATTGTTCCCATACTCCCTTTGAAATACTTGAGATTTTCACATGCATGTTCAAATCTCACTCAAGTTGAGAGTGTACCATCATTCTTCTAAGTAGACCTTTCAATCTGAAAAAGTTTTCTAACTTCCACTCTTACACAATCTAGCACTTCTTAATTATTTCTGAAGACTTGAATAATTGCAATAATGGTAAGATCCTTCATGGAAGTTTGTCTCTCAGTCACAGTACATGGTGTCCGGGACAAAGTTCCAACTAATCTTGAGGATGCACAGACTCTCAGCAATGAACTTTTCACAATTGCACCTCTAGTAATTAAAGAGGAAATTCCTCCAATCTGGTAGCCCCAAAAGCGTGAATGGGGAGTTTCGAACCACCACTTGGGCTTAGGGCTTTTTTCTCTTACAATGTGCTAATTTCTCATTTCCCAAAATCCTCCTTACGATTCCTAATCTCCTCAGGTTAGGGAGAATTCACCCTCAGATTTTGAAAATCTTTTCTTCAATCCTTTGAATGATGGATCAATCTCTTCTTTTTATTCAACATCACTCTTGTGCCCGTAAACTCACCAAGATTGAAATTTCTTGCATCAAATTGATAGAAGCCAACAGTCACCAACCTCCCACAAAAATCGAGCTCTTCTGACAATGTCTGAATCCAAAATCAACAATTTTCTCAAGAAAACTTGAAATAAAATTTTCAATCCCAGCAAAACCTACACATTCAGTTTTCCTAAAAGTCACTGGCATCTCATCTTCAGACTATCACCTCGTACTCTAGCATATCATTTGCTTGAATAAATGTAATAGAATCACCCAAAACATTATTCACCTCCACAAGTTCATTCTCTACTATCTGTTCTTCTTCACTCGTAGACACCTTGGTTGTCAACAAATTCCTTTTGTTTCCAGTAGTGGGTTTACATTTTTACTAGGTAAAAAGACGACCTTAACATGCTCAAAGGTAAAACAGTAAGTGCTTCACTTGTCACTTTGAATGGCATCCGTATCGTATTGCCAAGGTCTAACCTACAAAAGATCACACGCATCCATCTTAGAGGAGGTTTGAATGGTGAATTGAGTTAAGTTGAGATGAGATGATATGAGAGTTGAAAGTTGAATAAAGTATTGTTAGAATTTAATTTTTTAATATAATTTTTGTTTTGGGATTTGAAAAAGTAGAATTGTTTATTATATTTTGTTTGAAAGTTTGAAAAAGTTGTAATAATTAGATGATATGAGATGGGTTGAGTTGAGATCAACTCATTATCCAAACAACCCCTTAATGACATCACATCAAACCTTATTTTTATATTTTGAATCAATAGAGAAAAAAAAAAAAAAAGCAACATTTAGAAACTGTTACCTCGTCCTTTTGTGAAGGCAAGCCAATCTGTAAGAACTAAAAGGTATCTCTATCTGCAAGTTCAACTTCTTGACTGCTTCCTCGGAAACCTCATTCTTGAATCTCGCAGTTACTTGAATCAATCACTAGTTTACAAACCTTACCTCCAGTAATCAGGTTGAAAGAAACATGTTGTGCAACTAATCATTAACCTCTTTCTTATAAGGCATGTAGTGTGCTATATGAACTGTTAACATAGGACCATGTCTCCTTGGACCAACTCCTCTTCAGGTCACCCTTAGACCCATCGTTATAAATAGGCTCGGAATCCACAATACCCAAATCCTCATAAACAGGACTATGGGCCTCAACAAACAATCCCTTCCATGCTTCCCACCCTTTGTGCAGTTTGTCACCCTATGATCCGATTACCATACTTGCTATTGTGTCTGTGAGCAAGGTGCTAACTGATTGGGTTGTATGTTTTTCACCCTCCTATTTGGCATGAGGGATGGTGGCCCACGTCCTGTAAGTGGTGGACTAGTGTTACTCGTGCCACCACTATCCCACCTATTGGCTATTACATCCCATTGTCTCCTAAAATGGCATTTTCTAAATGAAAGGCTCACTGATGTTTCAGACACACTAACATGGTCAAAAAATTCAGTGTACTGAAATTATTATCTCTTAACACCAAAATATTGAGATACCAATTAGTCTGTAAAATTTATTAGTCTACGCATCTATATATCTGTTACCTTGTCAGAGATTTTGAAGTTGTTGATGATGCATTGACCACAACTCAAGAATTCCTCTAAGTCAAAGACATGCTTGAAAATCCGAAATTTCTCTTGCAATGTGTGTTATACTCCTTTTCCCCTCGTTGCCACTCCTAAGCTCCTCCATGCATTTGATGGTGATGTAAGTTGCATCATATATCCAAAACCCTCAGGGACATAATATCGAAAAGAAATAATCACTGAAGAAGCAAGGGTTATTTTTATCAGTACATTGACTGTTGAGGTTATTTTTCATAAATAATTTGGTCTTGATTGTATATGTTTTTCATGGTTTAAACTGCATCTCTAGTGGGAACTTGCTCAGAGCTCTTTCACATAAAAAGTATCAAGTGATTTTAAGTCCGAAAGGTTACTGCTATATATTGCTTGATTTGAATTTTAACAAAACATGATTCATTTGAGCTCTTAAGTATTTTATTACTACAAAAACATTGTGTTTTGAATGCACATGGCAACTTATACTTGATTATTTCAAATCCACATATTAATAAAACTTAAATTCATCCACGAATTTTTGTAAGAAAATAAATTTTACTTGTCGTTCTTTATTGAAGCCACTTTGGAATAAAAACAAAATCGAAATAATCATTTAAAATTATTTTTATCCAACTGAATTAACTTAGGAGTTGGGGGATATGTTTTAAACTTGGTACTACTGTATGTTATTTTTTGTGCGTATTCTAAAGATTCATACTAATGATGATCAGTTCTTTCCGTTTGGGGAAAAATATCTATACTACTGATTTATGATTACATGGCTATATATCACTGATCTAAAGTACCATTATTGATCAACTAGCATTATAAAGGCCATTTTAAACTATTTTTATGGGGATTGCTTATAACTCATGCAATTCTCTTACTTGGAGGAAGAGTGGCAACATCTGCAGCTATAATTTCTGCAGCTGATGAGAAGAAGGCATGGCTTATTTTAGCTTGGGTTAGCACGATAGCTGGGAACCTCTCATTATTAGGATCAGCTGCCAACTTAATAGTGTGTTGAAGGTTCATGTCTAAACTGCAGGAGTTATAATTTCTGGAGCTGATGGAGTTAACTTGTTAATTGTGAGTTGAAGGTTCATGTCTAAACTGCAGGAGCAGATACAAAGTTCAACAAAACAAAAACTTAAGCAAGATGTCACCTCAGAAATTGATCATTTTACAACAAAATATCCCCGTTGCTCCTAAAGATCAAACCACTAGGAAATGATTAAATATATATATATATATATCTTTACGCACAATAAGCAAGACTCTGACAGTCAAATTTGAAATTTCCCTCGTAGTCACAATTGTAAATTGTCATTCCCTTCAAAGACTTATTGTACTGCGACTTTTGAAGAATGAAACATGATACTCTTTATTAACTAAATAAAGGGTTTGTAAAAAGATAACATGGTCGGAAGCCAGAATACAATCATTTGGAGAAAAGAAGCACTTTGGATTAATTATAGGCCAGATAGCCTGCTAGTCATAAATAGATTGAATTCCACATAATCTATCACCTCAGCTTCTCTTTCCTAACAGGTCAGCGTGGTGTTTCCATTCGAAGGCGTTAATTCCCCACTAATAGAGAATGAAACCATAGTGCGCTTAAGTTTGTTTTTTCGTGGCAAGTATGGTACTGTTAAGTCACTAAATACTACATTGAAAACAAATTTATATGTCCAGAAGTCTGAAGACATCCAGTAAAGGAAGGACTTAAAATAATCTTAGGCCACATAATCTATTAGTCACAGTTGTTCCATATAGAGCAGCATTACACAGTGTAAAGCATATAAGGGACAAAGGGGTCCACATGTATTATCACCTAAAATTCTCTTAACATACCAAAATTTCTAACATTAATCTCAAACCATGACGGAAGACTGAAATCCTGTCTTCATCCCTCTTCAACGATAACCAACACACATACAAAAGCACACATGTAGATCCTATTTCAGACAAGGAACGAACAATGTTGGAGCTGAAGAATTATTTTATGCACACTTTATTGCTTTGGTTTTCAGCTATTGTATTAAATGGGGATGATATACATGAATTCCTATCTTTAGTTTAACACTCGTAGAATGTATCTAGGTGTTCAACTGTATACTTCCGGTGTACTAGGTATATGCCTATTTCATTCACATCAATAAAGTTTATATCTTACTTATCAAAAAAAAAAAAAAGATCCTATTTCATTCCTGTTATAGCACACTCAGTTGACCATGCGTGTACTCAGACACACAGCAGAAATCTTTTTCTTGGTTGTCACAGGCGGGAAGAACACATGTAAGGCCCCTCTCCAACTTGGCCACTGAGAAGCTCCCCTCCTGGATGAAATGTTTAAGTATATAGTAGTGTACCTACATGGTTAGAAACATGCTCTAACTTCTCGATTGCCATTCCTACACTTCGAAGACGGGAAAAGACAACCCCATTGGGCTATCCAAGAGTATTTCTATCACTACACCAAGGAATCACTTTAGCAAGGACACAGATTGTAAGATAAGCTATCATAACTGAAATACATATCAAAAGCCAAATAAATATGAATTTTATAATTAATTCAATGTTTACTAAAATATAATCCTAAAAATAAATTTATGAAAAATGGAAAAGAAAAGTTGCAAATAAAGGTATTTGAGTTGCAGTATTGAGCTATAAAAATACTTATAAAAAAAAAAAAAGTATTGAGCTATAAAAATCATAAGCATCACAACAAACAATAATATTGAGGTCAACAGTTGCCAACAATCAGAAAAGCTGCTTTTCTTTCATACGTAAATCAGAACCTCTTTACTGCAAATACATCTTCTTTTTCACTGCTCTTCTGGAGAAGTTCAGATACCTTGAAATGTCTTGCAAGCTCATTTACGTGCAAAATATTGGCAAGTTTTGATTGGCCATATGCAGCTAGACTGCTATACCTGTATGTATGAAATTCCAAACACTATCAAATGTATGCAAAATTATCTGGTCAAAATATACCATAAAAATAAAATAAAATAAATAAGTACGGTTAGCAAAAAATACAATGTGACTAAAACTTTTCAGATTTTTAATTCTCAGATTAAGACAGTAACGTACATAAAGGTCAGATACTAATGGTGGATTCCGACTAAATAATTATGTTTTTAATTCACATCATATAACTTCAAGATTAATAATACTAAAGTTATCAAGCAATTCATTCGCAAAACGCATTTATGAAGATAGATCTTGCTATAATGAATGGTAGAGGCTGACAAGCAATGCATTGCGTCAAATTTTGAAAAATAAGAGTTTTTTTGTGAACTTGTTGGGTAGTGATGTAATTCACATATTGATATGTGGTCTATTTTGTCAAGTGGCTTACGGTATCAAAGAGGAGCCCCTGTTTGATTCAATGCTCAATGTGTCCAGGGAAACTATGTGGACCCAATTACTGGCTTCATGCAGAATGAATGAAGGTTAGGATCATATCTAGGAAGCCACTTTGGTGTGAACAGTATAGGTAATGACCTTTAGGCTATAATACGACAAAAGTTGGATGCATAACATGCACAAGAAATCCATTAAAAGTAGTTTAGGGTATCAAAGAGGAGCCTCTGTTTGATACGATGCTTAATGTGTCCAGGGCAACTATGTGGACCAAATTACTGGCTTCATACAGAATGAATGAAGGTCAGGTCATATCTGGGAACACACTTTGACGTGAACAGTCTAGGTAATGACCTTTAGGCTATAATACCACAAAATTTGGATGCATAACATGTACAAGAAATCCATTAATAGTAGCTTAGGGTATCAAAGAGGAACCACTGTTTGATACGATGCTCAATGTGTCCAAGGCAACTATGTGAACCCCATTACCAGTTCATACCGCATGAATGAAGGTTAAGAACCCACTTTGACGTGAACAGTCTAGGTAATGACCTTTAGGCTATAATACCACAAAATTCGGATGCATAACATGTACAAGAAATCCATTAAAAGTACACTCTGCAGATATAAAATGAAAACGAATGACAAAAGTTCTCTATAGAACTTAATAAGCCCCTTACAAATTAAGAAGCAACTACATATTTATTGGGCATCCCAAATGCTGATTTATCTGATAGGAACGGAATATCTTCTTGAAAGTGGATTCAAATGACAGACTAGTTAAGATTAGATTGTAGTACCCATGTTTATCATCTATTCTATCAAAACGGATTCCTTCACGGTATGAGAACCGGTGAGCTCCTGAGGACACAATAACAATTCTTCCTTCTTTACCACTTTTACGTGCTGTTCTTTTCATAGTGTCCAACAAAAGATGTGTCAAAAGAAAATGACCTGCAAAAGAAAAAGAAATGAGAAAAAGGCAGGACTTAGTCGACTCCTACACAACTCAATTTAGCATCTAAAGAGAGCATTTGGTGATGATGTACGGACTGATGGGTCATTAGATAATAGATTCTCCAATTAATGCAAAATACCTAAGTGATTTGTTGCAAACTGTAGTTCTATGTTGTCTTTGGAGAGCACGAATGGTGTTGCCATAACTCCTGCATTGTTACTTAAAACAGAAAAGACAGGGTCACCCCTTGTTTAATCCCTTAGCTGAGGCTCAAGAAACAGAAATGTACAAAAATGTTTTCATGGGTGTAAAGCAGTGCAACAGTAATACATTTATGGACTAGTAAAAACCAACGTGGAAGTACAGCTACCATTACAGACGCCATTGAGCTAAGATCTAACTTGGCTACAGGGATTTCCTTAGCTATTGCTTCTTTGACATCTTTACCAGCAGCCATATTCCTAACTGCCATAACTACATGGACACCTCGCATCGCAAGAACTCGGGGTAGTTTCAGTGCCAATACCACTAGATGCTCCTGTAATTGGAGGATCCACAAGCAACAAGTACGCCAGTTAGTGCAAGTAGCAAATGGTTTTGAAGAATATGTTACGAATGACGTTTTAAGATACTGTCACTTTTTTGTGCAAAACAAGAATTCATGGAAAATTCCCATCAAGTCGAACAGATACATGGATTCCAGTTCTACTGATATAAACAGTCGAGATAATTAAATTTTGACAGTCAGAACATACAAATAGCTAAGGCTCTCATGGATTTTGAAAGCCAGAACATACAAATAGCGAAGAGAAGCAAAGCACAAAAATCATGCAGAAACCCCCCACAATTCAGTAACTTCGTCAGCAAGGAGGCTGCTTTCCTTCGAAAATGGCAGAGTTTACTCTATTTGAGCGGTTGTGTGCTCTACACACCATCCACATCCTCGTCACAAAAAAAGAATTTGTCATAAATAAATAAAAACGCGTCTTTTCACAACTTCCTTTCCAAAATCAAGCAGCAGTCATCTTTGATAGATCAATTTGTCAGAAAACCAAAGACAGATCAAAGATCAAGTTGTCATCTTTCCGATACCATCTACCTGCTACAATAAGAAATTCATCCTTCACGGGGAAATTACATTTAAAAAAAAAAAAAAAAAAGATAGAACATGAACCTGTTACAATGGCAGTGAGATCAGTCCCATCAATCCCTTGAGTAACTTCCTCTGCCGTGGAAGATGAGGAAAACCCGGATGGCCCTTTTCGGTTAAACGGCCACATTCTCTCTCTCTCTCTCTCTCTCTCTCTCTCTCAATCTCCTTCTACCTCTGTGTTTGTGCTTCCCTCGACGGTACGAGAGTCATAAAAGATCAGAATGGCAGCTCTGAATGAAGTGTCAAGAGTGAAATGATGAAGAGGAAATGGTTTAAGGATCACCCGTGCTGATCCTCCTACCATTCCTCTATTATTTTATAATATATTTAAAATTTAAAATTTTTTATTATTTTTTTAAAATATTTTTAAAATATTCTTAATCATAAAAAAATTAAAAAAAAATTAAAAAAAATATACAACTTTATTAATAATCAATTCCTTAATTATTAAATAAAAAATTTAAAAAATAAAAATAAAATAAAATAAATAATAAATAAATAATAAGAGAATAGTAAGCTTATCATTACACTTTAGAAAATAACTTTTACCTGAATATCAAAGTTCTCTACTTTGCTGTAGACACGTGGAACAACATTCTAAATTCATATTATACCTCAACTATAGTCTTTCAAGTAATAAAATTTGATGGATTGTCATTTTTGGAGAGAAATTCATAGTATTTGTTAGTATTTTCTAATAAATAAAATTTGCAACGTAGTACTTAAGTATGATAAATAAAATTGAGTGCGTATTAAAGTTAGATTCAGGTCTCTCTCTCTCTCTTTTTTAAATAGAACTTCCATTAATGTGAAATGTAAAGATAGAAATCTGTCAACATTACATAGACTGTTCTAAATAAATAGTATACATAATCTGCATTGGTCCATCTTCTATCCAAATTTATTCATCATCATGCACTAGAACAACTTTTACTAGTTGATGTGCAGCGTAGTTTGCTTCTCTGAAAACAAAAGCAACCTATTAGCCAGGTCTTTCCAAAAGTATTACTCTAGCATCATGAACTAAAGTCCCATAATTTGAACTTAAATCTTCTTCACAGTTTGCAGCCTTGATAATAATCTGGGAATTACCTTCGAACACAACCCTTTCAAATCCCAAATCAGCACAAACTTCCGTTGCCCTTCTCAGTGCCATGCCTTCTTCCATCACATCTTTCACACAAAGTTTCATATTTGCACTTACACCTGCCATGATAGCTCATTGATCATTCCTTATGATTATACCTAAACCTGTTTTTGTTTGTTTTGTACAAACAGATGCATCCCAGTTTACTTTAAGCCAGTTGTAGCATGATTTCTTCCATCGTGCCTCTCTTCTATCACCTTCTTCATCAGTAGTGATAGACAATTCTTTAATTAGGGAATTTAAGAACAAATCCATATCTGAGCTTGTTGCCATCACCACTTGATAAGGACACTCTAAAGCTTTCCCATGAATTACATAATTCCTCCTTATCCAAGTCCTTCTCATAATAAAACTGACCAACTAAAAGTCATCCACCAATAACTTAGCAATCAAATCTGATCATAAAACACAGAAATCTATAGTTGAATTTGGCCATTTGTTTACAGGACTTAGAGACTCAACCCAAACATCACTTGCAGCAGGGCAACTCCACAATACATGAGACATTGTCCCTATGTCCCTTTTGCAGATATCACATAAATCAAATTCTAGCATCTTCCTTTTAACCAAATTCTGCAAAGTAGGTAGTAAGTCATGGGCAGCCTTCCACACAAACAGTTTAATCTTCATTGGTATATTTGAGCTCCACATTTGTTTCTAGTTGATCAAACCTGCAATTTCACCAGAGCACTCTCCCTTCACTTGTCTGTTGAGAGTTTGTTGCAAGTAATAAGCACTTCTCACACTGAATCTACAATTTGCAGTATACCCCCATATCAAGTTATCCTGAGCATCTTTTCTGCTTATTGGAATCTTGCAAATTAGCTCCATTTCATCCACCTAAAACAACTGTGAGATCAAATCTTTTTTCCAATAGCCTTCATCTTTATCAATCAACTCAAAAACTGCTGCATTACTACTTAGAATTGTTATAGGGGATTGGACTTTTAAAGGAACAGGTCTTGGAACCCATCTATCATGCCGAATTCTGATACTGTTACCATTACCAACTCTCCACACACTTCCTTATTTTATTAATTCTATTGAGGACCATAAACTCTTTCATATCATAGAAGAATTAGAACCCTTTTTTGCATTCAAAACATTGCCATCTCTATAATATTTTTGCCTCATTATTTTTGCTACAAGAGAACTTAGATTATTCAGAAACCTCCATATTTGCTTTGCCAACATAGCTTTATTAAAAAATTCCAAGTCCCTAAAACCCAAACCACCTCTCCCTTCTGACTCCCCCACACTCCTCCAATTTCTCCACTGGATCTTTTTCTGATTTTGACTGTACCCCTACCAAAACTTCCCCATCATCGAGTTAATCTCCATTAATAGCTTCTTTGGTAACTGAAAAACACTCATAGTGTAAGTTGAGATTGCTTGAATAATAGCTTTCAAAATTATTTCATTCCCTGCTTGTGATAGAAAATTGTTCTTCCAGCTTGAGATCTTAGCCCAAATCCTCTATTTAATAGCTCTAAATGATTGATACTTTGACCTTCCAACCATAGTTGGAAGACCCAAGTATTTTTCATAATTGTTGTTAGCTGAAACCCCCACAGTACTTAGGCCTCGTTTGATTGTTAAACTCATCTGAATTCAACTCAGTTCAGTTTAATTTTAGGTTAAATCTAACATCCAAACACCCAACTCTCAAATTACTAAACTCATCTCAACTCAAAACATCTTTACACGTGAGACTCATAACCTTTTTTAATTCAACACTTCTTTACATGTGGGATCCACAACCTTTTTCAACTTTCTATAAATACATCTAAACTCATCTTAACATCCAAACACATTTAAATTCATCTTAGGTGGACCCCACAAAACTCACTCTACCATCTCAACTCACTACTATTCATAAAAAACTCAATTCAGCCCAACATCCAAACGCAGCTTTACTAACACCTGCTTCATTTCAGCACTAGTATTGGAGCTAAAAAGCACTGCAGCTTTGTCTCTATTCGAACATTGTCTAGAAGTCTTCTCATAAAGTTGTAACAAACCTTGTATCCTTTGCCACTCTTCAAGAGTTACACAACAGAATAGCACATTATTATCAGCAAATAGGAGGTGGCTAATTCTCAAACCACCCCTTGTAGCAACAACACCTTTAGGCTACGTTTAGGTAGCCAACATACCTCAACACTTTCTAAGTATTCTCGTACTATTATAAATACTTCACATGCCAAACACAATGAACCATCTTCGTATCAAAGTCTTTCCAAAAATTACTATAATATTTATCACTATTATATATAAATTAAAATTAAAATCACTATAATATTTATCACTATTATATATAAATAAAAAATAAAATACTATAATATATAAATAAAAAATAAAATCACTATAATATTTCTCACTATTATATATAAATTAAAAATAAAATCACTATAATATATAAATAAAAAATAACATTACTATAATATTTATCACTATTATATATATAAAAATAAAATCATTATAATATTTATCACTATTATATATAAATTAAAAATAAAATCATTATAATATTTATCATTATTATATATAAAAGTAAAATAAAATCACTACAATATTTATTAATATTAAAAAATCACTATAATAAAATCATTATAATATTTATTACTAAAAATAAAATCACTATAATATTTATGGGATCCACACATTTTTCAACTACCTATCCAAAAGTCAATAACTCAACATACTTCACACATCCAAACAACTCAAAATACTCTCAATGGGACCCACAAACTCACTCCAATCTCTACTCATAACTATTCACAAACATTCTCAACATTTCTCAAGTATTCTCACTACCCAAACGTACCCTAATCTCCCCCTTTTCCTCTGTCTGATTCAACATAACACTAAATCCCTCTGCACATAAGATGAACAGGTAAGGAGATAATGGATCTCCTTGCCTTATCCCTCTTTCTAGTCAAAACAATTCACCATGCTTTCCATTTACAATTATTGAATATGTCACAGTGGTAATGCAGTCCGTAACTAGCTTTATCTACCTATCCCCAAAGCCCAACTTCTTCATAATTGCCTCCAAGAACTTCCTCTCAACACGATCATAAGCCTTGGACATGTCCAATTTGAAGGCCATAGTTCCTGTTCTTTCTTTTTTCTTGGTCTTCATTGAATGTAACACTTCATAGACAGTAATTACATTATTTGTAGTTAGCCTATTTAGAATGAAAGCACTTTGATTACTCGAGACTATGAGGTGCAACACATGCTTCAACCTGTTAGCTAAAACTTTGGATGCCAACTTATATAATACATTACATAAACTAATTGGCCTAAACTGATTAATAACATAAGGCTCTTTAGTTTTTGGAATCAAAGCAATAAAAGTGGAATTAACCCCTATATCCATCCTACCCCCATTAAGAAATTGTAAAATAGTATTACATACCTCGTCCCCCACAATATGCCAATAAGATTGGAAAAATTGGGCATTATATCCATCAGGTCTAGGTGCTTTTAATGGTGCCATTTGATGCAATGCTTCTTCTATTTCTTCTCTTGTAAACAACTTTTGCAATATATCGTTTATATCACATTCACCCTTTCCTCAATGCAGTTCAAACAAATGTCCAAGTCTTCGTCAGTTGGTCTTGTGGAACTAAATATCTCTTTAAAATATTGAGTAAAAGCACCTTCTATTTCCATTTGGTTCTCCCATGTTCTTCCTTGCAAGTCTTTTATAACTCTGATTCTACTCTTCTTCTATCTTTGGGTTGCACATTAGAAAAAGAACTTCGTGTTTTTGTCTCTTATCTGGTACCAGTTAACTTTTGCTCTGTCTCCACTTGAAATCTTTTTGTTCCAACAGAAAATCAAGATCCTTTTGCAAAATTTTGATAGCAGCAATGTTCTGAGGACCCTTTTCATCTTGCAGTTTCTTCAACTCATATGTTTTCAATCTTATTTCCTTATCACAGTCAATATACTTCCCCTTACTCCAATTGGTAAGCTTACTGCTATAACCTGAAAGCTTACCCTTAATCTTCTCCTAGTGATCTTGCGCATCTACCTCATCATTCCACCCTTCTCTAATCACTTCCTCCCCCTCTACATCCTTAACCCATTTTGCCTCAAACCTGAACCTGTTACACTTGTTCATAGCCTGGAATTCTTTTTTGTGACATACCAATAAGATTGACCTTGATTTGATCTCCTTGCAGTCAAAGTTTCCACAACATATCTCTTAAATATAGCCTTCCACTGAGAATTGGTCAATACTCGATCAAGTCTTTCTTTAGTAAAATTAGAACTTGCTTGCTTATTACTCCAAGTAAACAAGTTCCCTTTCCACCTTAAATCATGCAAACTGTTACAAAACACAACATGCCTAAAATCTTCTATTTGTCTCTCAGGCCTTTGCTTCCCACCATATTTTTCATGAGATGACAAGATCTCATTGAAATCCCCATAACACACCAAGCTTGATTAAAACCTGGTCTGAGCATAGAAAGTAAGGCCCAAGTTCCACTTCTTTTACTAGTTTCAGGGTGACCATAAAACCCTGTAAAAAACCATTACAACATGTCCTCTTGCTCAGTCACTAAAACATGTATATGGTTTTGGGAATAGTTAATAATTTCCACTGCGTACTCATTGTGCCAAAGCATAGCTAATCCACCTTTCTTTCCCATAAAGTCTACTACAAAACAGCAATCAAAGCCAAGCTTCCTTTTAATATTCTCAAATTGGGCACTCCTTAGTTTTGTCTCCATGAGAAAAACTAAGTTGGGTCTCTTTTCTCTGACTAAAAAGCAGAGATCATGAACTGCCCTGGGGTTTCCAAGCCCCCAACAGTTCCAACTTAAGTGTTTCATAATGATTGGCGGGGCTGCTGAACAGCCTCCGCCACTAAATGTGCCACTATGTTCTCATCAGTCATTTTTGTCTTTTTTTCTTTTTTCAATAGCCCTTGACTTTTAGAAGTATCCACATCTTCCACCAGACTACGTTTTTTACTATCATTCCCATTACTGCATTGAGTATCATACTCCTTACTGCCTTGGGTACCATGTAACCTAGCTTTTCTTTTCCATCCTCTGGTACTTACCCTCTTACCCCCATCATTCACCATAGTCATTTATACAGGATGACTTTTGATGCCTTCAAATTCAGTATAAGAGTTCATGGGCCATTCAACCATGTCCACAGAACCTGGATCTGCTAAAAAGTGCCTTAACACTATAGGCCCCTTACTTGGATTTTCACCCTTCATCAGATTCAATAACACATCCCTCCCTTCCCCCATTTTTTGAATTTTTGAAAGTTCAACAGCATTATCCCTTTTATCCTCAACAACCTTATCATTATCATTTTCAGAATTAAACCCACCGGGTTGTATGCTATCCAAACTCTCTTTATTTGAATTCATACTCCCATCCCTGTCATTCCTTATCTTATCTTGATTAACATAATTCCCTATCTTTTCTCCCCTATCCCCTGAAATCTTTGCATGTCATCTTGCCTCACCGGAATATTCCTCATCTCAGACTCTTCCCTAGCCACCACCTTCTTCCATCCTTGTTGTTCTGAACTAGTCCACCCCTTTTGTTCATCCCTACTGAAATGATCAGTAGGTCTTCTTCTGGACACTGGCTCAGCACGTAGCCATGCACCAAATTGATCATGATTAGTAGCCCCTTCCGGATTACTGACTCCCTTACACCCCTGACTATCATGCATCATTCTTCCACATTTAATACAAAGTTTAGGACCTTTTTCATATCACGGGAATCCATATACTAGATTCCTTAACTTTCAACATTCTCCTCCTTGCAATCTCATCTCATCTTATTTAATCATTACAATTATTCTAAACTCTCACACAAAAGACAATGAATAATTCAATTTTTTCAAATCATAAAGTAAAAATTATATTATAATAATATTTTATATATTTTCAACTTTTATCTTGTCTATCTTGTAATTAAACACGGGGCCTTTTTTTTTTTGAAAAAGTTATTATGTTTGGTTAATGTGCAGTTCTCTTGATCTCATTAACTTTGAGCCCTTAATTTCTCACTCCGCACTCGGCCGGATCTTCCGCTTGTGGTGCAAAGCTCAAATCGGTTTTAGTGCCTTTTAGATCAATGTCATTAGTGGCTTCTTTAATTCTATTTACTGCCAATTGCCGTTTCTTTTGTTTTTAAGCGTCCACTATATATTCAAATCATATTATTTACTCTATATATTTAGTAAAAAAGCCAAATCTCTTTATTACCCAATTTTAGCTGATGTCTTTGAGGTAGGGGTCACAACTTGTATTCGCGGATATCATTTCAAGTTATGGAGATTTGACTAAATGAGTCAACTTAAACTCGATTCATTAAGCTCAATCAGTTAGACCTTTAAATCTTAATAAAACTAATTTAAATAACGAGTCGTATCGTATTACCCATTTAATAATTAATTTATAAATAAATCAACACGATTCAGTTCAACTCGTTTCATATAATTGAGTTGAACTGATCTGCATAAGTAATTTGATCTAATTAATATAATTTTACATAAAAGTTAAATTCTATATATATTATTAGCTACAATATCTAAAAAAAAGATTATCTATTAACAAAAAATATTAATATTTTTAGACTTTAACTTATAATAAAACCAATATTACAAACCCAATATAACAAATATGAGCATAGGTCTAGAATTACAATCCTAACTAGGGTTGTAAGTAATTCAGTCCGGACCAGCAAAACGACCAAACCAAAATTTTTCAGTCTGGATCGAAACGGACCGAATTCTGTACCAATCGATCTCAGTCCCAAAATATGTGGACTGATGAAATTCAGTCTGGTTTTGGGATCTACAAATTTTGGACCAGACTGGACCAAATCAAAACAAACCCCTATATAATTTAATTTATTATTTTTATATAATAATTATATAAGTTAATGATATAATTTTCATCTAATTTATTATCATTAGCCATATAAAATATAAAATAATATATGCTTTTAATAATAAATCATAAATCATATGATAATTTATGTCATTATATGTAAATAGTTAATACATCATACATTCATACATACTCTATGTATAATGAAATTATTTGATATTCATTAACCATATATAAAATCTATAGCATTATTAATAATTATGCATACTAGAAAATAAAGTCTAAGTTAGTAAGTAGTAACTATCAACATCAGAAATATAATTATAGTAAAATATTTTTTTAATGAGTTAGTTACTTAATCCACATTAATAATTCACTTAATTTTAATTTTTTATTAATTTATTGGAAAAAAAAAGATGAAAACAATAATAAAATAATTAAATCGGACCAAAAGGATTGACCGGACCGAACCGATAGCTACCGGTCCGGTTTGGTCCCTATGGATGTTTGGTCTAGTCCGGTCTGGAGAAAATGATGGATCAAAAATTTTAGTCCATCACCAGACCGGACCGATTTACACCCTTAATCCCAACAATAAGAATATAAGCATAATGAGAAATACCAATATTACAATCCAAAAATAATAAAATTGTAGTTTAGAAATAAAATCTAAATTGGTTATTTCAAGTTAAGCGGATTGATCTGTTCTTGATCTATTTATATCAAATCCAAACCCGCTAATTTTGTATCATGTTTAAGTTGGGTCATGGCTAGTATTATATATTGTCATCCTTATTTTGAAGTCATGTTTTATTACTCTTATTAGACTTCTCGACTTTCTAATAATTAAAGTGTGGTAGTCTCTTTTTTTTTAGTACAAGAGAGAGAAGTTCAATAAAAAATAAGAAGCAAAGTGTGTGGATACTCTTGAAACTTTTGCAGACAAGAGAGAGGTATTTTTTCTAGTGGAGCTTTGGGCTCAATTATTTATGTAGAGTTGATTCGAGCTATACGATAATTAGTTGAATTTTTGTATCAGCCTGAAGGAGACAAGTTAAGAGGAGGTTTATTGTAATGACTCATTCGAAACTTTATTTACCGCAATGGACTTGAATCTCTTTAAAAATATCGAGATTTCTGTGCTCAGTCTAAACTAGTTTCATTTTAATTTTAATTTCATTGTAATTATTATTTTATTACTGTGATATCTCCAACCATATTTTTGTTTCTCAATAAACTACTCATAATCAAATTCAAGTTTCAATGAAGAAAAACCTTATTTTATAGTGGTAAAAGAAACAAGAGGAGTTAACACTGAACCAATAAACATGTCGATTAAGTGATAAATCTTTCACATTTTCAAAATTGCTAATCCTCTTAATAACTCAAAGTAATGTCAAAATATTCTAAAATAAGTTTTGCTACTTGCAAGTCTGGTGTCTCAACAACACATCACTTATTGTAAGATCTATTATAGTTATAAAAAAGTTCAAATACTAATATTCTTAAACTTTTTGAGTATAAAAACTCTAAAGTATATCATCAATCTAAAATAATGATATAGCAATTGTTACACCTTGGAGCCCGATTTAATAAGCCTAGTATTTCCCATACCACCTAAGCTTAATTTGTATGTTATTGTCAAAATCAACCCACCAAATTGTTTGAAGGGCCAAGGAATTTAAGCAAAATTAAATAAACATTATTAAAAAACAGATTAAAACCAAGAAATATTAACTAATTTTGGGTGGCCCAAGCCGCCACATAGGTGGCTACGTCCTAGCTACCACTGGGATGGTCCTAGCCACCGAGGTCGAGTCCTATCTGGGGTGGGAAAGGGTTCACTTCCTGCGCCTTCTCCCTCACATCAATTCCTTGTTTTTTCTGTATATTTATTCCTATTTGTTGAATTAGTTAATAATTTTTTGTTTTAATAATGCTTATATATTTGTTTTGTATTTTTTTCTTGAAAACTTTTTTTTTTTCTTGAAAGGAAAACTTCATTTTATAAAAACTTTAACTATTACATAGCTTTTCTCCTAAGATAACATCAATAATCTTGAAAGGTCCCTCCTCTAACCACACCCTCTCACAATCTGTTTTCATAGCCAACTGTGCTACCATATGAGCAGCCTTATTACCAGATCTATAGATAAAAGAAAGCCGCCACCGAGAAAACAAATCCATCATCTACTTTATATCATCTATTACTTGCCCCATCCTGGAGTCATAATCTGGATTAGAGTTAACAACATCAATAACTGTCTTGACATCACCTTCAAATTCAACCTTATTAAAACCCAATTCACTGCACAGTTCAATAGCTCTAAATAAGGCATAGCTTTCAGCTAGAAAAATTGAGGATACACAATCCCTTGGAGCAGAGAGAACAGCTTACAAATCCCCTTCACTATCTCTTATAACAACACCCATACCCATCATTTCATTCCCTTTATATAAGCAGCATCAAAATTGACTTTAAAATAATGCGAAGTTGATGGTCTCCACCTCTATCCTCCTTCCCCTATTTGATCTCTTACTGCTATACCAGCCTGCTTTTGAAGCACTTGCTTATAAGAACACAAATCAGCCATAGTCAATTCTAAAATTGCTGCAAGGTATTTAAATTTGTTTTCAAAAACAAAAAGCATTTCTCCTTGACCATGTTCTATGAAGAATGACTGAAACCAGCTCCAATTGTTTCAAGTCTAACCTCTTGTATAATGTAGACCACAACATCTCAAAATCAGCAAAATTCTTTTGCCATTTCTTAACAGGGCTTGCATCTCCACCCTCACACATCTGCTGCTGCAGATCAGGTCCACAAAACATGCACCATAGACTCTTCATCCCTTCTACAAATTGGGCATAGACTGCTGTCAATCACTTGTTTTTTAAACAGATTACCTATAGTAGGTAAAATGTTGTTTAGAGCTTCCACACAAATTATTTTATCTTCCCTGAAACCCCCATTTGCCATATCTTTTTCCACTATTCTTCATC